>NC_135960.1:8145043-8314651 GCF_053455715.1 Rhinoraja longicauda
TAATGTGTCCAATCCCCTAATTATCTTATATGTTTCAATAAGATCCCCCCTCATCCTTACAGCGCCAGGCACCTGCTGCGTGGGATAGCGTTAGTATGTTTGGATCGCCGGTCGGCGCGGACTCGGTGGGCCGGAGGGCCTGTTTCCACGCAGTATCTCTACGCTGAATTTATGAAAAGACTTACAACATAAAATCAAAGCTATACCACACGTTGATTGCAAACATCTGAGGTTGAAACATCATCCTTCCTTATCCCTAAGCACACCACTGGAGCTGTCTGAAGAAGGGTTCCAACCCAAAAACGTACCTGTTCTCTCTCCCCGGAGATGCTGCCTGACCCGTCGAGTTACACCAGAATTGTGTGTCTATCTTCGGCATAAACCAGCGTCAGCAGTTTGCTTCCTATGCATCCCTGCTTATCTATTCTACACACGGAATCGCTGATCAGACTCGCCTGAGTGTTGTAACTGGGAAATGAGTGCTACAAATTTCATTGCACAAATGAGATGAAACTTTCTTCGACATTTGTTGCTAATGAGTTTTATAATTTATACCTTAGAGCTTATTGATATGCCTGAAACTTGTACTTTTGCTTGGGCAGCTTACACCCCAGCGGTATGATTATTGACGTCTCTAACTTCAAGTAACCCTTGCTTTCCCTCTCTCTCCTTCCCTCCCCCATTCCCAGTTCTCCGACCAGTCTGACTGTCCCCCTGATTAAGTTTCATCTCTGTTTGCCTCGTTGCCCGCCTTCTCCCAGCGAACAATGATCTGTTCTACATTTCCCTCGAGCAACATCTCCTTTGATGTCTGTTTTTCACGCCTTACCCTTCCTTATCTCTGTGCATCCCTCTCCCCTGACGCACAGTGTGAAGAAGGGTCTCGACCCGAGACGTCACACGTTCCTTCTATCCAGAAGATGCGGCCTGTCCCGTTGAGTGACTCCAGCATTTGGTGTCGGTCTTCACTTGCACTTACCAGGTGTGTTTAAAAGGCGTGACCTTCGGCAGTGGTAAGACACTTCCTGCTCACAGTAGTCCATGTTGCTGATCATGGCCTGGAGTTGTTCCCTGTTGGCTGTGTAGCTCAGGTGCACCAGCTGAGGTTTACTCGAACTGGAGCCCTGGACCTGGGTTAGCTCTGTGTTGTTGTGCTGGATTACGGTCCACGTCTTTTCTTCTGTTGAGAGAGGGAAACAAAATATGAACAAAACGCCGGGCACAACAACAATCTAGTGCGATGAATGAACACGAGGTTCACGAGATTGATTGATCCCCGGGATGGCGGGGACTGTCATGCGAGGAAAGATTGAAAAGACTGGGCTTGTATTCACTGGGGTTTAAAAGGATGAGAGGGGGTATCTCATAGAGACGTATAAAATTACATAAGGACCAGACAAGCCGGATGGAGGAAAAATGTTCCCAGTGTTGGGCGAGTCTAGGACCAGGGGCCACAGTCTTAGAATAAAGAGGAGGCCATTTAAAACTGAGGTGAGAAGGAACTTTTTCACCCAGAGAGTTGTGAATTTCTGGAATTCTCTGCCATAGAGGGCAGTGGAGGCCAAATCACTGGATGAATTTAAGAGAGAGGATAGAGTGGATGTGGAGAGGATGTTTCCACTGGTGAAAGAGTCGAGAAACAGAGGTCACAGCAAGCATCAGAATTAGACAATAGACAATAGACAATAGGTGCAGGAGTAGGCCATTTGGCTCTTCGAGCCAGCACCACCATTCAATGTGATCATGGCTGATCATTCTCAATCAATACCCCGTTCCTGCCTTCTCCCCGTACCCCCTGATTCCGCTATCCTTAAGAGCTCTGTCTAGCTCTCTCTTGAATGCATTCATAGAATTGGCCTCCACTGCCTTCTGAGGCAGAGAATTCCACAATTAAAGGATGTTCCTTCAGGAAGGAGATGTGTGGAGGAATTTATTTCGTTTAGAGGGTGGTGAATCTGTGGAATTCATTACCACAGAGAGCTGTGGACGCCAAGACAATGGAGATATTTAAGGCAGAGATAGATTCTTGATCAGTACGGGTGTCAGGGGTTATGGGGGAAGACAGGAGAATGGCGTAAGGAGGGAGAGGTAAAATAGCCGTGATTGAATGGCGGAGTAGACGGATGGGCCGAATGCCTAATTCTGCTCCGATCATTCATGACCTTATGAACATGCATTATAATATTTTCTTCTCGCCCCAAACTATCCTTGCACTTGGTTCCCCAGGATTTTAAATTGGTATTTATTGATCCTTCCACCATTCTCTAATTGAAAACAGTTTGTCTTCAGCTTCCCTGTCTCTCTGTCTGAACTATTTACAGGGACTTTGGTATTTCTGTTTCCTAAAGCAAATAACGTTAGTGAAATTATCAATGGAGCTTTAGTTAATGAAGGTGGCAACTCTTAACTAAACAACATGCATGGTACAACTATATTGTAAAAAGACCAATGATGCATTCAGTTTTCAAAGACAGTTCGGTCCGGTTCAGTTTATTGTCACGTGTACTGAGGTACAGTGAAAAGCTTTTGTTGCCCGCTAACCCATCAGCGGAAAGACAATACATGTTTACAATCCAGCCATTCGCAGTGCGCAGATACATGATAAAGGGAATAACGCTTATCATATCATATCATATCATATATATACAGCCGGAAACAGGCCTTTTCGGCCCTCCAAGTCCGTGCCGCCCAGCGATCCCCGTACATTAACACTATCCTACACCCACTAGGGACAATTTTTACATTTACCCAGCCAATTAACCTACATACCTGTACGTCTTTGGAGTGTGGGAGGAAACCGAAGATCTCGGGAGAAAACCCACGTAGGTCACGGGGAGAACGTACAAACTCCTTACAGTGCAGCACCCGTAGTCAGGATCGAACCTGAGTCTCCGGCGCTGCATTCACTGTAAAGCAGCAACTCTACCGCTGCGCTACCGTGCCGCGTACCATACCGCGCACGGCAAAGCCAGTAAAGACCGATCAGTAAAGACCGATCAAAGAGAATCCGAGAGTCCCCTGCGAGGGAGATAGTAGATCCGGTCTGCTCTCTGGTTGCGGTAGGATGGTTCAGTCGCCTGATACCACCTGGGAAGAAACTGTCCCTGAATCAACTTTCTGAACTAATTCTTATCCCCTCTCAACTTTCTGTGCATCAAGAAGAACAATCCCACCTTCCCCAAACCAAGCAGTTTAACTCTGTTAGTGCCAGAACCATTCCAACAAATCTTTGCTGCAACATCCATGGGATATTCACAACCCCTCACAGAGTCACAGAGTCACAGAGTCACAGAGTGATGCAGTGTAGAAACAGGCCCTTCAGCCCACCTTTCCCACACCGGCCAACATGTCCCAGCTACACTAGTCCCACCTGCTCGCATTTGGCCCATATCCCTCCAAACCTGTCCTATCCATGTACCTGTCTAACTGTTTCTTAAACGTTAGGATAGTCCCCTGCCTCAACTGCCTCCTCTGGCAGCTTGCTCTATACATCCACTGGCCTTTGTGTGAAAAAGGTACCCTCAGATTCCTACTAAATCTTTTCCCCTTCACTTTGAACCTATGTCCTCTGGTCCTTGATTTACCTACTCTGGGCAAGAGACTCTGTGCATCTACCCGATCAATTCCGCTCATGATTTTATACACCGCTATAAGATCTATCAGATACACCTTAAGAGGAGTGATCAGAATTGGTCACAATACACTGATTGTGCCCCAAACAATGTTGTATATGCTTAACATAACCTCTCTTATTTAATACACTGTCCATCTATTCATGTCAACCAAGTGGTCTTCTGCTTTGTCGAGTACATTTTCAGCATATCCTGTTGTGCTCAGATATATCCTGATCCTTCTGCACCTGGGAGACTAGGGTCGGGCAGCACAGAGGCGCAGCAGTAGAAGTCCTGCCTGACAGGACCAGAGACCCTGATTTGATCCTGCCTGTACGGAGTTTGCACGTTCTCAGTGTGACCACGTGGGATTTCTCCGGGTGCTCCGGTTTCCTCCCACACTCCAAAGACGTGCGTGTTTGCAGATTAATTGGCTTCTGTAAATTGTAAAGTGCCCCTCGTGCGTAGGATGGTACTAGTGTCTGGGGCAATTGCTGGCCGGCGCGGAATCAGTGGGCCACAGGGCCTTTTTTCACACTGCATCTCGAAAGTCTAAAGTCTACATGTAACGGTTTATCCTTTAAAAATGTGTTGTTGGTTTTATTCTCAGTACATCCTCAGCGCCCCCTTCCGCTTCTTGTACTCAGACATGTCCTGATGCCTCTGCTCCTGAGATACTAGGGTGGGGCAGCACAGAGGCGCAGCGGTAGAGGGGCTGCCTTATAACGCCAGAGGCCCGGGTTTGATCCTGACTACGAGTCTGCACGCTCTCCTGGCGCTCACCAGTTTTAATAAATCATCCCTTTGCTTCGAACACCAACTCTGTGAGGCCTTTCCATTTGCCCCCACCGATGTCTCAAAATTTATAACACTTGTTTGCAAGTTGAAACTCACAGACAGACATATGTTAAAGTTGCCAACTATGAAGTGTTACTTAAATATAGAACATTTTGATTGACGTGTCTGATACCTAGTCAGAAGTGTTAATCCACTTCGTTTTCATGGATATGTGACACTGTTAAAATATTAGCTTCTTATAACAAGTTAAGAGCCTGTATCACAGGCGATTTTAAGGCGACTGCCGGCGACTAGGCTACATTTCACTGCTACATTTCATCGTCTGCATTGATCTGTTGTTTTCACACCTTACATTCCCCTTGTACCCTTCCATATCTCCCCTGACTCTCAGTCTGAAGAAGGGTCTCGACCCGAAACGTCGCCCGTTCCTTCTCTCCAGAGATGTTGCCTGTCCCCGCTGAGTTACTCCGGCATTTTGTGTTGCAAAATTATTCTGCTCGAAAGAAACATTGTTATCCCATTAACTTTCCTTTATTGATCGCTTGTTGCTTTGCTAATTTCCCTTTTGATAAAACTGTTCTCGAAAAATATTCATTAACCATTAACATTTAAAGCCATGTAACTGTTACAATATGTAATTACAAATTATTCTCATCAGCTAATTTCGCCCCCCCAGCAAAAGATCTATGAGATTCATCGCAAAACCGGTAATGAGGACTATGCATCAGAATTACAATTGGTAGAATTATGACCTTTAAATACTTTAGTTTACATCCTGAGGCAACATCCTTTAAGGAGTCCAACTCGTTATGTCTACTCGTGACTTTTAAATATTTATTTTGAAATAATTATATATTTTGCAACCATTCCTGGGGCCTGACTTCATGCAATGATTATAATGTGTTCGATATGTTAGGGTAAATCACTAAATGAATCCCACTTATATAAATGATGGGAATGAGTCTTGAGTTTGTGGATTTGCAACACCTACTTATTTGGTCTTTATTATCTTACTGCATGTCCTCCCAGTTCGTTGTACAGTTTGCGTGCCTCATTGTCACCTTCCCAACAGCCAACAATAGAAACATAGAAACATAGAAAATAGGTGCAGGAGTAGGCCATTCGGCCCTTCGAGCCTGCACCGCCATTCAATATGATCATGGCTGATCATCCAACTCAGTATCCCATACCTGCCTTCTCTCCATACCCCCTGATCCCTTTAGCCACAAGGGCCACATCTAACTCCCTCTTAAATATAGCCAATGAACCGGCCTCAACTACCTTCTGTGTCAGAGAATTCCACAAATTCATCACTCTCTGTGTGAAAAAAAACTTTCTCATCTCGGTCCTAAAAGACTTCCCCCTTACCCTTAAACTGTGACCCATCAACAATGAACCATTCTACATTGCCTTGATCATCGTCATTTCCGGTCGAACACAAGGTTCCTGTCTCCCACCATGTCCGCTCCGCCCAGCGCTCACCCCGCACATTAACTCCATCCCACACACACCCAAGGGACAATTTACGATTCAACCAAAGCCAATTAACCTACAAGCTTGTTACGTCTCTGAAGCATGGGAGGGTACCAGAGCTCACGGAGAAAACACACGCAGGTGACGGAGAGAACGTACAAACTCCGCACAAGCAGCGACCGTGGTGGGATCCGACCCGGGTCTCTGGCGCTGCAAGGCAGCAACGCCCCTTTTTGGGGGAAAAAAATCTGGAGTGGGAAGTTCTGTCTTCTAAATTAGACAATAGACAATAGGTGCAGGAGTAGGTCATTCGGCCCTTCGAGCCAGCACCGCCATTCACCGTGATCAGGGCTAATCATCCACAATCAGTACCCCGTTCCTGCCTTCTCCCCATACCCCCTGACTCCGCTATCCTTAAGAGCTCTATCCAGCTCTCTCTTGAATGTATTCAGAGAATTGGCCTCCACTGCCTTCTGAGGCAGAGAATTCCACAGATTCACAACTCTCTGACTGAAAAAGTTTTTCCTCATCTCCGTTCTAAATGGCCTACCCCTTATTCTTAAACTGTGGCCCCTCGTTCTGGACTCCCCCAACATTTGGATCATGTTACCTGCCTCTAACGTGTCCAACCCCTTAATAATCTTATTCGTTTCGATAAGATCCCCTCTCATCCTTCTAAATTCCAGTGTATACAAGCCTAGTCGCCCCAGTCTTTCCACATATGACAGTCCCGCCATTCCGGGAATTAACCTAGTAAACCTACGCTGCACGCCCTCAATAGCAAGAATATCCTTCCTCAAATTTGGAGACCAAAACTGCACACAGTAATCCAGGTGCGGTCTCACTAGGGCCCTGTACAACTGCAGAAGGACCTCTTTGCTCCTATACTCAACTCCTCTTGTTATGAAGGACAACATTCCATTGGCTTTCTTCACTGCCTGCTGTACCTGCATGCTTCCTTTCAGTATCTTTAAGAGCTCTATCTAGCTCTCTCATTAAGAGCTCTATCTAACTCTTCCAGCACCCCAAGAGATTCAACAACATTGTAGTAAAGAACGGCAATACTTTCAGTATCTATGTCGAGGATAGGCCCTCAACAGCCACAGCTTGAAATGCAACTATCGATGAAATGGTTCCCTCACTAAACAGGAAAACATCAAAGCCTCAATGTTATGTCTCACAGTTTTTCGGATGCCAACACATTCCTCTGTCATAATTGTAATATCTACTTATTGCCCATTTAAGGTCCATATCTCTCATCTCCCTTTCTCCCGACTCTCAGTCTGAAGAAGGTTCTCAACCCGAAACGTCACCCATTCCTTCTCTCCAGAGATGCTGCAATGCCCCGCTGAGTTACTCCAGCATTTTGTGCCTATCATCGTTTTAAACCGGCAGCTGTATTCCTTTGTGTAGGGGATCTGAAGGAGGGTCTCGACCCGAAACGTCACCCATTCATTTCGCTCCAGAGATGCTGCCTGCCCCGCAGAGTTACTCCGGCATTTTTGTCTCTGTCTGTAGTTCTTTCCCATGCATATCCACTTACTTGTTCTTTATCATGTTACTGTTTGCAGGGGAGGGGAGGGGAGGGGAGGGGAGGGGAGGGAGGGAGGGGAGGGGAGGGGAGGGGAGGGGAGGGGGAGGGGAGGGGAGGGGAGGGGAGGGGAGGGGAGGGGAGGGGAGGGGAGGGGAGGGGGAGGGGAGGGGAGGGGAGGGAGGGAGGGGAGGGGAGGGGAGGGGAGGGGAGGGGAGGGGAGGGGAGGGGAGGGGAGGGGAGGGGAGGGGAGGGGAGGGGAGGGGAGGGGAGGGGAGGGGAGGGGAGGGGAGGGGGAGGGAGGGGAGGGGAGGGGAGGGGAGGGGAGGGAGGGAGAGGGAGGAGAGGAGAGGAGAGGAGAGGAGAGGAGAGGAGAGGAGAGGAGAGGAGAGGAGAGGAGAGGAGAGGAGAGGAGAGGAGAGGAGAGGAGAGGAGAGGAGAGGAGAGGAGAGGAGAGGAGAGGAGAGGAGAGGAGAGGAGAGGAGAGGAGAGGAGAGGAGAGGAGAGGAGAGGAGAGGAGAGGAGAGGAGAGGAGAGGAGAGGAGAGGAGAGGAGAGGAGAGGAGAGGAGAGGAGAGGAGGAGAGAGAGGAGAGGAGAGGAGAGGAGAGACCGGGCACTGGCGTACCGCGCCCTCAATGTCGGCTGCTCGTGGTCATCTACCCCTTAGTATTTCCGTGTTGTATCCCTAAACTAAACTAAACATTCAACCTCGATTGAACCATTGAGATTGCTATTAACAACTCAGAATAATTCATGACTTCTTCGGCACAGGCAGGCTTCCATCTTTAATAACTTGGCCAATACGTGACCAGATTGTGTAATGTGCTTATTGTTTAATTGCTCATAAAAAAAACATCTAAAAGCCACTCAGTTCAAAGACCAATTAAGTGATGAATAATAAATGCCCTGCCAATGTCTGTATGTCCCATATGTTAAATGAAATCAGTGAGTCTTGCAAAATGGCCATGTATCACTGGTGGCTTGATGTTGGGACTCTAACCTATATTCAGCTGCTGTTCACTTTCAGAGAAAATCCCAACTTCCAACAACGATTAATTTAGAGTAAAATTACTCTCGAGGACCTGAGCATTTGTGCTGCTACCCAGTAGATAAAGATACAGCTGAATAATGTGTTACACCTGACAGCGGGTTGTCAGGCAACTGAACCATCCGACCACAACTAAAGAGTAGTCCTGAACTGCTATCTACACCGATCAGCCAAAACATTATGACCACCTGCCCAATATGCTGTTGGTCCTCCGTGTGCAGCCCCATACGCAGCAGTGTGTATTGTGACACATTCCTCCCGTGACCACCATTAAAGTTTTCTGTGACTTGTGCCACAGTAGACCTTCTGTCGGTTCGGACCAGACGGGATAGCCTTCATTGCCCTCGCACATCGATGAGCCTTGGGTGCCCAACACCCTGTCGCCGGTTTGTGGTTTGTCCCTCCTCGGACCACTGTCGGTAGGTACTCACCACTGCTGACCGGGAGCACCCCACAAGCCTTGCCGTTTCAGAGATGCTCTGACCCAGTCGTCTAGCCATAACAATTTGGCCCTTGTCAAAGTCGCTCAGGTCTTTACTCCTGCCCATCTCTCATGCATCCTACACATCAACTTCAAGAACTGACTGTTCACTTGCTGCCTAATGTATCCCACCCCTTGACAGGTGCCATTGAAACAAGATAATCAATGTTATTCACTTCACCTGTCAGTGGTCATAATGTTGTGGCTGATCGGTGTATCTTATTGGAGACCCTCGGACTACCTTTCATCAGTCTTTACTGGCTTTATCTTGCACTCAACATTATTCCATTTTCGTAACTGTGAAAGGCTCGATTGTAATCATGAACTGTATTTCCGCTGACTGGTTAGCTCGCAACAAAGGCTTTTCACTGTACCTCGGTACACGTGACAATAAACTAAACTCAACTGAAACTGATAAACGTGCCCTTCGCTGAACTGCTGTCCAGGTTAGGGATTCAGCGCAGGAACTAGCTAGCTCTGCGACCCACCGAGTCCGTGCCGACCAGTGATCCACACATGCTAACACTATCCTACATACCAGGAACAATTTACAATTTGTACCGAAGCCAATTAACCTACCAGCCTTGATGTCTTTGGAGTGTGGGAGGAAATGGGAGCACCTGGTGAAAACCCATGTGGTCATGGGGAGCACGTACAAACTCCATACAGACAGCACCCAGAGTCAGGATCGAGCTCCGGACTCTGGCGCTGTCTGGTGAAGGGCCTGTTTCCGTGCTGTATCTCTACACTAAACTAAACAGGGTCTCAACCTGAAACAGCGCCGATCACTTATCCCTCTATAGATGCTGCTCGACACATTGAGTTCGACCCCAGTTTGTTCTTTACCCCTTCTTCCTTCCTCGTGCAACGTCTAAATTCAGACTCAAATTAAGCACCTTTCTATTCCAACTCAAACTTTGTTAAAATTAGGGCTTGACGGTGGTGAAGTGGGAGAGTTGCTGCCTTACAGCGCCAGAGACCTGGGTTCGATTCTCTCTACGGGTGCTGTCTGAACTGGAGTTTGTACGTTCTCCCTGTAACCACGTGGGTTTTCTCTGGGTGCCCTGGATTCCTCCCACACTCTAAAGACGTGCAGTCTTATAGGTTAATTGGCTTGTTTAGTTTAGTTCGGTTTAGTTTAGTTTATTTTAAAGATACAGCGCGTAAACAGGCTCTTTGGCCCACCGAGTCCTCGCCGACCAGCGACCCCCCAACAACCTGAGAAGGCAGTGGAGGCCAATTCTCTGGATGCATTCTAGAGAGAGCTAGGTAGAGCTCTTAATGATAGCGGAGTCAGGGGGTATGGGGAGAAGGCAGGAACGGGGTACTGATTGAGAATGATCAGCCATGATCACATTGAATGGTGGTGCTGGCTCGAAGGGCCGATTGGCCTACTCCTGCACCTATTGTCTATTGTCTATTGTCTAATTTAGAAGACAGAACTTCCCACTCCAGATTTTTGTCTATTAACACTGCCCTACAAACACACTTGGAACAATTATACCAAGCCAATTTAACCTGCAAACCTGTACGTCTTCGGAGTGTGGGAGGAAATCGGAGATCCCAATAGAAAACCCACGCAGGTGACAAGAGGAACGTAGAAACCCTGTAAAGACAAGCTCCCGGAGTCAGGATCGAACCCGGATCCCCGGAGCTGTAAGGCAATAGCTCTACCGCTATGCCACTGTGCCGCCCAACTTCTTGGCTTTTTGTAAAAAATTATAAATTGTCCCAAGTGTCCACGATAGTGGTCTAGTACAAGGTGATCGCTGGTCAGCACCGACTCGATGGGCCGAAGGGCATGTTTCCGCACTGTATCGCCAAAGTCTAAGGTGAAATTAAGCAAGCTGGTCAGTTTCTTTCTTCTTAGGCTTCACATCAGTTTAAAAGGCTGGGATTGACACGAGCCAGCCCCTCACTGTTTGATCTTTTTCCTCTTGCCTTTGGCGTTTGAACCATAAGTCCTCTCTGCTCTGCTTGGTTGTACACGAGAGTTTTCCAAACAGCCCATCTTGGCAGTGAACAAGTTTCCTCCGCCTTCAGTGAAATGCTCAAAGCCCGCACCACTAGTTAGCAGAGATTCAACTGCACCTCCTCCAACCTCATCTATTGTATCCGCTGTCCCAGATGTCAACTTCTCTACATCGGCGAAACCAAACGCAGACTCGGCGATCGTTTCGCTCAACACCTTCGCTCAGTCCGCCTTAACCTGCCTGATCTCCCGGTGGCTCAGCACTTCAACTCCCCCTCCCAATCCCAGCCTGACCTTTCTGTCATGGGCCTCCTCCAGTGCCATAGTGAGGCCCACCGCAAATTGGAAGAACAGCATCTCATATTTCGCCTGGGCAGCTTGCAGCCCAGCGGTATGAACATTGACATCTCTAACTTTAGATAGCTCCTCTGTCCCTCTCTTCCCCTCCCCTTCCGAGTGCAGCGCCTGAGACCCGGCTTTGATCCCGACCACAGGTGCTGCCTGTATGGAGTTTGTACGTTCTGCCCGTGACCCGCTTGGGTTTTCTCCGAGATCTTCGCTTTCCTCCCACACTCAGAAGACGTACAGGTATGTAGGTTAATTGGCTTGGTATAAATGTAAAAAATCGTCCCAATAGGGTATAGGAGACAGTGTTAGTGTGCGGGGATCGCTGGTCGGCGCGGACCCGGTGGGACGAAAGGGCCTGTTTCCACGCTGTATCTCTAAAACGAAGAACGAGAAACAAACAATTCTCACGCCGTCCCGTGGTCTGCAAGCAGGCAGCAGCAGATTTTTGCTGCTTGCTGCATTTCTCTATCCTCTCCGGAGGCCAGTGTCAGATATCTGATGCAACCAGTCACCTCCACTTTGTGTCAAAGAAGCACTGGAGACCGATCGCCTGCAGTCATCTCTCGCTATTCCCACTGACATCAATTAACAGGAATAAAAGTGAGCGCTTCTTCTCGAGCGTATGTCTCCAGCTAATTGTCGCTGATGCTTCAGCCCGGCGTATTGATGGAAATCCAGATAACCTGATCTTTTGGCAGCATAAGTCTGGAGGTGAATCGTCAAAGCTCACATTGTCAAGTTGAAGCGGGTGGAAAAAGAGGATTATTATTGGGAGCAAAATTAGCTCCCGGTCACCGGTGTTAAACACAAGAATATCAATGTGTGGGAAAGAACTGCAGACGCCGGTTTATACCGAAGGTAGACACAGAGTAACATCTCTGGAGAAATGGACAAGGTGACGTTTTGGGTTGGAACCCTTCTTCAGAATGTCAATTGTTTGCAGTATTTCCTGCTGCACGGTGTCACTGCAGCCGAGTTGCTGCTTTGCAGCGCCGGAGACCCGGGTTCTCGACCTTGACTACGGCTGCTGTCAGTTATGGAGTTTGTACGTTCTCCCCGTGACCGCTCGGGTTTTCTCCCAGATCCTCGGTTTCCTCCCACACTCCGAACACTCGAGGGTTTGTAGGTTAATTGGCTTGGTATCAATGTGAATTGTCCATTGTGTGCATAGGATAGTGTAAGTGTGAGGGGATCGGCGTGGACTCGGTGGGCCGAGGGGCCTGCTTCCACATTGTATCTCTAAACTAAACAAAACTCTGCACACTTGATCTACTGAAGTCACTGGAGTGGAATGTTCATGGGACCAACAGAGAGCCAGTTGCCTTGCACACATAGAAACATAGAAACATAGAAACATAGAATATAGTTGCAGGAGTAGGCCATTTCGAGCCTACACCGCCATTCAATATGATCATGGCTGATCATCCAGAATCAGTACCCCATACCTGCTTTCTCCCTATATTCCTTGATTCTGTTAGCCCTTAGAGCTAAATCTAACACTTTCTTGAAATCATCCAGTGAATTGGCCCTCACTGCCATCTGTGGCAGAGAATTCCACAGATTCACAACTCTCTGGGTGAGAAAGTTTTTCCTCATTTCAGTCCTAAATGGCCTACCCCTCATTTTTAAACCGTGACCCCTGGTTCTGGACTCCCCCAACATGGGGAACATTTTTCCTGCATCTCGCCTGTCCAATTCTGTCCCTCTCATTTATGATCCTATGATTTTAGTTGGTGTCAATGGTGGGGAGTCTGGTCTGTGTGATGGACTGGGCTAAATCGACAGCTCCCCGCAAATACTTGTGGTCTTGGGCAGACCTGTCCTCAAACCAAGCTGTGGAAGAGCCCGACAGGGTGCTTTCTATGTTGCATTTTTAGAAGGTTGTAGTTGCCAATGGAGACAAGGGCAAAAATTCCTGAGTGTCCCAAGGAAAAGTGAATCTTTCGTGTGCCCTCTTGTCCGTCACATTAATGTGGGAAGTCCACGATAGATCGCTGGTAATATTTATGCCAAGAAATGTGAAGCTCTCTGCCATTTCCACTTCATCACCGATATTGAATATTAATTTCTCAAACTTCAAGTAACCCCTGCATTCCTTCTCTCTCCGTCCCTCCCCCACCTGTCATTGTACGAACTTCAAAGCTGTCTTAGAAGGGTCTCGACCCGAAACATCACCCATTCCTTCTCTCCCGCGATGATGCCTGACCCGCTGAGCTACCCCAGCTTTTTGTGTCGACCTTCAAAGCCGTCTTGTTAACCCACAGCACCCCACAAGCCTTGCCGTTTCAGAGATGCTCTGACCCAGTCGGCTGGCCATGACAATTTGGACCCTCGTCAAAGTCACTCAGGTCTTTACTCCTGCCCATTTCTCCTGCATTCAACGCATCAACTTCAACAATGGCCTGTCCCCAACATGTTCCCAATGTTGGGGGAGTCCAGAACCAGGGGGCACAGTTGAAGAATAAGGGGTAGGCCATTTAGAACGGAGATGAGGAAAAACTTTCTCAGTCAGAGAGTTGTAAATCTGTGGAATTCTCTGTTTCAGGAGGCAGTGGAGGCCAATTCTCTGAATGCATTCAAGAGAGAGCTAGATAGAGCTCTTAAGGATAGCAGAGTCAGGGGGTATGGGGAGAAGGCAGGAACGGGGTACTGATTGAGAATGATCAGCCATGATCACATTGAATGGCGGTGCTGGTTCGTAGGGCCAAATGGCCTCCTCCTGCACCTATTGTCTATTGTCTATTGTCCACTTTATCATCATTGTTTTTTTGCATATCTTTCATTCATTTGTTCTATACCTCTCTGTCTCACCGTCTGTCTCCCTCGTTCTACTTTCCCCTTGACCCACAGGCTGAAGGAGGAACTCAACCCGAAACGCCACACGTTCCTTTCCTCCAGAGATGTTGTCTGACCCGCTGAATTACTCCAGCGTTTTGTGTCGGTCAACACCAATGATACTGTATTCTACCACGCTTCCTGCGATCAATAATCAGCCTCTTCATCTTGGTGACATTGAGGAGAAGGTCAACGTCCTGACACCACATTTCTAAGTTATAGATCTATAGAGTCATGCAATATGGAAACAGGCCCTTCAGCCCAGTTTCCCCATGCAGAGCATGATAGACAATAGACAATAGGTGCAGGAGGAGGCCATTCAGCCCTTCGAGCCAGCACCACCATTCAATGTGATCATGGCTGATCATTCTCAATCAGTACCCCGTTCCTGCCTTCTCCCCATACCCCCTGACTCCACTATCCTTAAGAGCTCTCTCTTGAATGCATTCAGTAGCGGTGTGCATTCAATAATAATTTAAGCAGCTGCTGAGAAGTGTTTAATGCTTTTATTAACAGTTGAATTACCGATTAACAATGCAATTATACCAAAGGTAGAATTCTGTCAGGAATAGAAATCTGAGATGAAGACGGACAGAGATCCTGGAAAGGCTCGGCAGATCGAGTAGCGTTTGTGGAGGGAGAACCAGAGCTAATGTTTCAGATCAATGAGCTGTTGTCGGAAGTGGGAAAGATGAAAAATAAAATGAGTTTTCAAATCTTCGATTTAAACCAGCATCCACAGTTCTTCCCTGCACACATCCTTGGGATTAGACAATAGACAATAGACAATAGACAATAGGTGCAGGAGGAGGCCATTCAGCCCTTCGAGCCAGCACCGCCATTCAATGTGATCATGGCTGATCATTCTTAATCAGTACTGTGATGTCTTGCGAGGTCGGGAGCTTTTCTCTTGAAGGTTGGGAGGTGTGGGTGCCGGAAATGAAGACAGAAAGGTTCTTGTTTCCAAACTTAAATTCCATATATTTAGTCTTTACCAAAAACAGGTAAACTTAATTGTTTGCAGACAGGTACACAAAACCAAAACAGGTAGTGAAATCCTAACTGTAGCTTGCTGCCTTCTTACAACATATAACTCTATAACTCAAACACTCCCTCTCCCTCTCCCTCTCCCTCTCCCTCTCCCTCTCCCTCTCCCTCTCCCTCTCCCTCTCCCTCTCCCTCTCCCTCTCCCTCTCCCTCTCCCTCTCCCTCTCCCTCTCCCTCTCCCTCTCCCTCTCCCTCTCCCTCTCCCTCTCCCTCTCCCGTCGTTGTCTCTCTCCTTAAATATACTGCTTCCCTTCCCTTTTAGCTATGTCACTGAGGCAATCAGCTCATCTGGTTCAGCTGGGCAGCAATCAGTGTCAGCAGCAATCAGCAGCAATCATTGTCAGCAGCAATCAGTGTCCGCAGGGCAGGCAGCCCTGCTGACTATGGGTTTTGTAGTCTTTTGCTGGCAGCCATGATGGTTTGTAGTCCTTGTTGCATCCACCGGGAGGAAATGTATCTCCCCTCTATGACTCTACCTCTCATGATATCACAGTACGTAAACAAGTTTAGGTTAGGGCTAATGTCATGTGGTAAAGAAAGCTAAATGGTCACCAGCCCAGTTTAGGCAGACAGGAATAAACAGCACCAATAGGGCAGAAATGGACCAAATCAGTATCTGAATTAACTAGTCGATATGCCCCATCTTCATTGGTCTCACCTGCCCGCTTTTGGCCCATATCCCTCTAAACCTTTCCTTTCCATATACCGAAGGTATTTATTCACAAAATGCTGGAGTAACTCAGCAGGTCAGGCAGCATCTCAGGAGAGAAGGAATGGGTGACGTTTCGGGTCGAGACCCTTCTTCAGACTGATGTCAGGGGGGCGGGACAAAGGAAGGATATAGGTGGAGACAGGAAGATAGAGTGAGAACTGGGAAGAGGGACAATAGACAATAGACAATAGACAATAGGTGCAGGAGTAGGCCATTCAGCCCTTCGAGCCAGCACCGCCATTCAATGCGATCATGGCTGATCACTCTCAATCAGTACCCCGTTCCTGCCTTCTCCCCATACCCTCTCACTCCGCTATCCTTAAGAGCTCTATCCAGCTCTCTTGAAAGCATCCAACGAACTGGCCTCCACTGTCTTCTGAGGCAGAGAATTCCACACCTTCACCACTCTCTGACTGAAAAAGTTCTTCCTCATCTCCGTTCTAAATGGCCTACCCCTTATTCTTAAACTGTGGCCCCTTGTTCTGGACTCCCCCAACATTGGGAACATGTTTCCTGCCTCTAATGTGTCCAATCCCCTAATTATCTTATATGTTTCAATAAGGGAGGGGAAGAGAGGGACAGAGGAACTATCTAAAGTTGGAGAAGTCAATGTTCATACCGCTGGGCTGCAAGCTGCCCAGGCGAAATATGAGGTGCTGTTCCTCCAATTTCCGGTGGGCCTCACTATGGCACTGGAGGAGGCCCAGTGTATTATACCTTTCCATATACCTATCTAAATGTCTTTTGAGATAATAGGGCAGTCACGGCGGCGCAGCGGTAGAGTTGCTGCCTTACAGCGAATGCAGCGCCGGAGACCCGAGTTCGATCCCGACTGCGGGTGCTGTACTGTACGGAGTTTGTACGTTCTCCCCGTGACCTGCGTGGGTTTACTCCGAGATCTTCGGTTTCCTCCCACACTCCAAAGACGTACAGGTTTGTAGGTTAATTGGCTTGGTAAATGTAAGAAATTGTCCCTAGTGGGTGTAGGATAGTGTGTTAATGTGCGGGGATCGCTGGCCGGCGGGGACCCGGTGGGCCGAAAGGGGCTGTTTTCGTGCTGTATCTCTAAACTAAACTAAACTAAATAAATTTTAAAAGAAGATTTACAAAGATGTTGCCAGGACTTGAGGGCCTGAACTAAAGGGAAATGTTGGGGCAGGGTAGGACCTTATTCATGGAATGAGCTGCTGGAGGGAGGTAGTTGAGGCAGGGACTATTGCAACATTTAAGAAGCAATTAGACCGGTACATGGATAGAAGATAGATGCAAAAAGCTGGAGTAACTCAGCGGGACAGGCAGCATCTCTGGAGAGAAGGAATGGGTGACGTTTCGGGTTGAGACCCTTCTTCAGACCCGACCTAAAGTGTCACCCATTCCTTCTCTCCAGAGATGCTGCCTGTCCCGCTGAGTTACTCCAACTTTTTGTGTATATCTTCGGTTTAAACTAGCATCTGCAGTTCCTTCTTACCCGGGTACATGGACAGGACGGGTTTAGAGGGATATGGGCCAATCGCAGGCAAGTGGGACCAGTGTAGATGGGACGTGTTGGTCGGTGTGGGCAAGTTGGGCCGAAGGGCCTGTTTCCACACTGTATGACTCTGTGACTCTATAACACATAGTGAACACGAAAAATCAATAAATTAATAATCCCAATACTAAAAATCTGAATTTCCTGAAAATGATATATTGTTATGTTGCCTCACTATACATTAACACTGCAGACTCTGACATGATGTTGTTACACTATACTTTTACACTGTGAACTGTAACACTGTGAACTGAGAAACCCCAGTCCATGCTGTGACATTATAATGTTGACACATGGTGCAATCATGACGTCGTTTCATTGCTTACGAAGGAACTGCAGATGCTGGTTTGCACCAAAGATAGACACAAAATGTAGGAGTAACTCAGAGCGGGACGGGCAGCATCTCTGGATAGAAGGAATGGCGGGGGTGGGGGGGGCCTTTCGGGTCGAGACCCATCTTCAGACTGACATTTCGGCCCTCGACTCGAAACGTCACCCATTCCTTCTCTCCAGAGATGCTGCCTGTCCTGCTGAGTTACTACAGCATTTTGTTTAATTGCCAACTGATATACAGTTACTACTTTTCAATTACCTTTGTGTGTGCAATTATTTATGAAACTTTTTGACAGCAGCAGTCACTTGTGATATTGGTGTTTAATGGACCATAAACATATTTAAAAAATGACAATTCAAGATAATATATTTTTCAATGCAACCTTGTTTTTTTTACACTGATTTCATTGTCATTCCAACTGTAGGAGTCATTTATGTTTAGGCTAGCTACTGTTGGCAAATTATATTATTTTGTCTAGATATATCTTGTCCTGTTATTTTGGACACTTGGGGGTGGTTGTTAGATGAACAGGGTGGTGTATATATATGGGCATAAGGGACTGGGAGTGGCCAGATAGAGGGAGGGAGAGTATACGGTAATCACCAGACCGGCAACCAGACTGGGACAGACCTGTGACCAGACCCGCGAAAGACCTGGAGACCTGGGATAGACCTGGGACCAGACCAGGGTCAGAGCAGCCAGCTACGACTTGTATGCCAAATAAGTACAGCCTGGTATGTTCATCTCTTTGTTTGTATAACTACTTCAATAAACAATAAACAAGGGCGGCACGGTGGCGCAGCGGTAGAGTTGCTGCCTTACAGCAAATGCAGCGCCGGAGACGCAGGTTCGATCCTGACTAAGGGCGCCGTCTGTACGGAGTTTGTACGTTCTCCCCGTGACCTGCGTGGGTTTTCTCCGAGATCTTCGGTTTCCTCCCACACTCCAAAGACGTACAGGTTTGTAGGTTAATTGACTGGGTAAATGTAAAAATTGTCCCTAGTGTGTGTAGGATAGTGCTAACGTGCGGAAATCGCTGGGCGGCGCGGACTCGGTGGGCCGAAGGGCCTGTTTCCGCGATGTTTCTCTAAATCTAAATCTAAACGAATTAAACTGGAAAAAAAAACGAATGGAAGATCTGTTCTGTTGGGGTTTGCGAAAGTTCATTTCGATTCCCTGTGTAGTAATGGCAATTAGAAAATAATTTATTGGAAAAGTCCTGAAGTTGCCATTACACCAACTTTATTTGCAAAATTTAAGATTCCCATTATTCATCATCATTGTCCCTCACCACCCAGGCCGCACTTTCAATTCACTCCTGCCATCGTGAGGATGATACAGAAAACTGTGACATCCAGGCTCAGGATCAGCTTTTCCCCAACAACCATCAGGCTATTGACCGCCACAAACTCCAACTAAACTCCGAACTGCAGGACTTGTAACAAATAAGTTCAATAGGTCATGAATGATAGGAGAAGACTTAGGCCATTCGGCCCATCTAGTCTACTCCGCCATTCAATCATGGCTGATCTATCTCTCCCTCCTAACCCCATTCTCCTGCCTTCTCCCCATAACCCCTGACACCCGTACTAATCAAGAATCTATCTATCTCTGCCTTAAAAATATCCACTGACTTGGCCTCCACAGCCTTCTGTGGCAAAGAATTCCACAGATTTACTGCCCTCTGACTAAAGAAATCCCTCCTCATCTCTTTCCTAAAAGAACGTCCTTTAATTCTGAGGCTGTGACCTCTGGTCCTAGACTCTCCCACTCATGGAAACATCCTCTCCACATCCACTCTATCCAGGCCTTTCACTGTTAGGTAAGTTTATGAAGAGTCAGTGCCCACATGCTCCTCCTCCATTTTAGCTCTATCAGTATGTTTGTGTCGTCTAAAGTCGTCAGGTCTGCTAATTCCTTGCGAGGGTGTCTATAACTGGAACATTGACAAAAGTCGTAAAATGTTTACTTTCGTTCATTTTAGAGATACAAGGTGTAAACAGGCCCTTCAGCCCACCAAGTCCACACCGACTAACACGATCCTGTACCCTACGCACACCAGGGACTTTAAAAAAACTTTTACAGCAATCCAATTAACCTACAAACCTGTACGGCTTTGGAGTGTAGGAGGAAATTGAAGATCTCGGAGAAAACCTATGCAGGTCGGCACGGTGACGCAGTGGTAGAGTTACTGCCTTACAGCGCTTCCAGTGCCAGAGACGTGCGTTCGATCCCGACTACGGGTGCTTGTTTGTACGGAGTTTGTACGTTCTCCCCATGACCGCGTGGGTTTTCTCCGAGATCTTCGGTTTCCTCCCACACTCCAAAGACGTACAGGTTTGAAGGTTAATTGGCTTGAGCTTGTACACTTGGTATAAGTGTAAAACTGTCCCTAATGTGTGTAGGATAGTGTTAATGTTGTGCGGGGATCGCTGGTCAGCGCGGGCCGAAGGGCCTGTTTCCGAAGGGCCGTATCTCCAAAAGCGAAACCAAAATTAAAAGGTCACGGGGAGAACGTGCAAACTCCACGCAGTCAAACACCTGTTGTCAGGATCGGGTCTCTGGGACTGTGAAAAAGCTCTTGCACAATGGAACCATCCTGGCTTGCAGCATCCTGCAGTATTCAGCTCGCAAGCCTTAGGTTAATGATGTGGGTGGGTTTGAAGCGCTCCTGCATACATACATCAGCAAGGCACTCCTGACCCGGAGCTGGGTGAGAAGAAACGTTGCTAAGTTAAATCAGCAACAAGCCCATTCATTGCAAGCAGACTACTGACTGCATGCTTTGAGTGGATGTGATGCACATATTAAACTGTGAAGTGGTTATAAGGCGATGGCTTGCTACGAGTTATTGGTGAACCCGAATCTGGCTAGCCGACAACAATTAAGCATTCTGAACCTTTTTCCAGTATGGAAACATAAATAAAAACTAGCGGGCACACCTTTAAGGAGAGACGAACAACGTTTAAAGGAGATGGGCTAGGGATTTTTTTTTTTTAACCAAACTAGTTTAGTTTCGTTTTTTAAGTTTAGTTTATTGTTCATTGTCAGATGAAAGCTTTTAGTTAGAGAAAAGGCTTGTCTTATGAACCTTGGAAAACTATACAATGGCTCCTCAGTCACTGCTTATGTAACATCACCATGACTGTATATGTTCTTTGCCTCATCAGGCATCGGCTGAGAATTGAATGTCAACCTTTTTATCATCAGAAATGTAATAAGTGGTCTTGAGATTTTTGCAGGAAAATTAAACAAAAACCCATCTGGAATTGCAAAAAGCCGGTGATTTAATCAAATCTCCTCGCATCACACAAGAAGGCATTCAACAACCCATATTTGAACCATCTGATCTTATGGAGGTGTTTAAAATCATGAGAGAGTAAGATGAGTAGACACACAGAGTCTCTTGCCCAGAGTGGGGGAATTGAGGACCAGGGGGCATAGGTTCAAGGTGAAGGGGAAAAGATTTAACAGGAATCTGAGGGGGTAATGTTTTCACACAAAGGGTAGTGGGTGTATGGAACGAGCTGGCAGAGGAGGTAGGTGAGGTAGGGACCATCCCATCATTTAAGAAACAATCTAGGCAGATAGGACGGGTTTGGAGGGATATGGGGCAACACAGGCAGGTGGGACTAGTGTAGCTGGGACATGTTGGCCGGTGTGGGAAAGTTGGGCCGAAGGGCCTGTTTCCACGATGCATGACTCTATGACTCTATCACGAGGCACTGATAGAGTAGGATAAATAATAGAAAGATGGGAAATTTTCTCATAGATTCGGATGATTAGTACGGGTGTCGGGGGTTATGGGGAGAAGGCAGGAGAATGGGGTTCGGAGGGAGAGATAGATCAGCCATGATTGAATGGCGGAGTAAACCTGATGGGCCGAATGTCCTAATTCTGCTCCTGTTACTTCTGAACATGACCATTACACTTTGTAGATCAACAGAACAGGCTGGGTCTTGAACTTTGGTTCTCTTTCCATCGATCCTCCTGCATCCTTGACTTCCTCGCCAATAAGAAAGAAATTACTGCAAATTGTGGACGCAGCCCAGACCGTCACACAAACCAACCTCCCTTCCATTGACTCCATTTACACCTCACGCTGCCTCGGCAAGGCCAGCAGCATCATCAAGGACGAGTCGCACCCTGGCCACTCACTCTTCTCCCCTCTCCCATCAGGCAAAATGCATAGAAGTGTGAAAAAACCCACACCTCCAGATTCAGGGACAGTTTCTTCCCAGCTGTTATCAGGCAACTGAATCATCCTACCACAACTAGAGAGAGCAGTGCTGAACTACATGGGGAAAACCCGCGGGGTCACAGGGAGAACGTACAAACTCTGTACAGACAGCGCCCGTAGTTAGGATGGATCCCGGCTCTCTGGCGCTGTAAGGCAGAAACTCCACAGCTGCACAACCGTGTTGCCCAAGGATTGGACGCAAGTTAGATTCAATCTCAACTATTATGGCTGCCCCTCTCATCCTGTGCAGTCGTACACGCCTCTAGGTTGCAAAAGATCAAGGGAAATTGAGAAAAAATAGGTTACATTGAACTCAAATGGATATGTAATGGTGCTTCAATTGTCAAAAATAAATAAATGTAATCATATTTTACCTAAATAATAGTTTATAGATGGTTGCTTTTACATTATGGTTCCTCTGTCAGAATGAGAATAAATATTTTCGTTTGGTTTAGATAATAGTGGCACAGCTGTACAGTTGACTGAATTACTTTCTTTTGTTTCAGCTTAGTGAACATTTGTTTTGATTCCATTTCAGAAAAGATTTGATATCAAGTTCTCCTCTGAAGTGCAAACACCAAAATAAATCTTCTTCGGGATGGTTTCAAACAAACAGCACAGCAAGGTGGTGCAGCGGCAGAATTGCTGCCTTACAGCGCCAGAGACCCGAATTCGATCCTGACTACGGGCGCTGTTTGCACTGAGTTTGTACGTTCTCCCCGCGACCTGCGTGCGTTTTCCTCCGGGAGCTCCTGTTTCCCCCCACACTCCAAAAGACGTACCGGTTTGTAGGTTAATTGGCTCGGTGTAAATGTAAAATTGTCCCTCGTGTGTGTGTGTGTGTGTGGGATAGTGTTAATGTGCGGGGATCGCTGGTCGGCGCGGACTCGGTGGGCCGAAGGGCCCGTTTCCACGCTGCATCTCTAAACTAAACTAAAACGAAGCATTTCATTGACATGATGCATGGGAACGATGTCATGGTGAGGCACAGGAGAGATTATCAGAGGAGATATATCAACCTGATGGACTTTGAAAGGTTCACTCCAAAGCCTTAATCAAACATTAATCAAACATTTTTAAAAAAATCAGTCACAAGTGGCTGGATATCTGAAGTAACAACAGGAAATGCTGATGATACTCAAGAGTTAGGCAGCATCTGTGGAGAGAGTGGATATTTTCGGTCATTGAACTTTCCATCCGAATTAGAAAAGTGAGAAAAATGGTTGAACTAGCCGACCCGGAGTGGGTCAGAGAAAATAAAGGAAATATCTTTGATAGAGTGAGACCAACTTGGATCCTTGACTTTGGTTTAGTTTAGTTTAGAGATCAAGTCAAGTTTATTTGTCACGTGCACATACACGATGTGCAGTGAAATGAAAGTGGCAATGCCTGCGGATTGTGCAAAAAAAAGAATTACAGTTACAGCATATAAATTAAAGTTAATACAGAGAAGACAAAATTTAGTCCCTGGAGTTATAAAAGTTAACAGTCCTGATGGCCTGTGGGAAGAAACTCCATCTAATCCTCTCCGTTTTCACAGCGTGACAGCGGAGGCGTTTGCCTGATCGTAGCATCTTGAACAGTCCGTTACTGGGGTGGCAGGGGTCCCTCATAATCTTGCTTGCTGTGGATCTGCACCTCCTGATGTATAGGTCCTGCAGGGGGGCGAGTGTAGTTCCCATGGTGCGTTCTGCTGAACGTACTACTCTCTGCAGGGCCATCCTGTCCTGGGCAGAGCTGTTCCCAAACCAGACTGTGATGTTGCCGGACAGGATGCTTTCTACAGCCCCAGAGTAGAAGCAATGAAGGATCCTCAGAGACACTCTGAATTTCCTCAGCTGTCTAAGGTGGTAAAGGCGCTGCTTTGCCTTACCCACCAGTGCGGCAATGTGCGTTGCCCATGTCAGATCCTCTTTGATGTGGACTCCCAAGTATTGAAAACTGCTCATTCTATCCACAGTAGACCCATTTATTTCCAGTGGCATGTACGTCCTTGGATGTTGAGCCCTTCTAAAGTCCACAATCAGCGCGGAAACAGGCCCTTCGGCCCACCAAGTCCACGCCAACCAGCGATCCCCGCACAATGCTGCACACACTGGGGACAGTTTACAATTTTACCAAGCCAACGTAGATCATGACTTATTTCCTCTAAGCACTCATCTGAGAAAGCAGTGGAATGTACATTAATTTAACCGTTGCCCCAATGGACTTTATTTTTCTATTTTCATGGCCTGCACGTCAGGTTACTTCATAATCCGTCACCACTTTGATTTGCAACCGGGCTTTGCACATTATTTATATAGTTCAAACAGTCAGAGGCCGACGAGAGATCAACCATCAGCATTTAAGACTTCACTGCACAAAATACAGGGTTTGATCCAGTGAAGAGCAAAGATGTCGTCTGACCTGTCATGTTGCAGTACACAAGAAGGGGCTTCAGTGAACCACTTCCATCGGGATCAATGGAGAAGAAGTCTGACATCTGCCCTCTGTGTCTATAAGCCTCACACGACTTTTCATACAAAGCTGCAGAGAGAAAAGAGGAAAAAGCATCTTAAATTATGAATGGTCACGAAACAGAGGCAGAGAGATGACAGCTGGGTACTTAAAACAGCCTCCGTAATGGTTTTAGATTTAGATTTAGATTTAGATTTAGAGATACAGCGTGGAAACAGGCCCTTCGGCCCACCGAGTCCGCGCCGCCCAGCGACCCCCAAACATTAACACTATCCTACACGCACTAGGGACAATTTTTACATTTACCCAGTCAATTAACCTACATACCTGTACTTTTTTGGAGTGTGGGAGGAAACCGAAGATCTTGGAGAAAACCCACGCAGGTCACGGGGAGAACGTACAAACTCCGTACAGACGGCGCCCGTAGTCGGGATCGAACCTGAGTCTCCGACGCTGCATTCGCTGTAAGTCAGCAACTCTACCGCTGCGCCACCGTGCGCCACAGGTTTGGAGACACAGGGGTCATAGTCCTAGGGAGATACAGTGTGGAAACAGGCCCTTCGGCCCAACTTGCCCACACCGGCCAACAATATCCCAGCTGCCCTAGTCCCACCTGCCAGCGCTTGGTCCATATCCCTCCAAACCTGTCCTATCCATACACCTGTCTAATTGTCTCTTAAACGTTGGGATAGTCCCAGCCTCAACTACCTCCTCTGGCAGCTTGTTCCATACACCCACCACCCTTTGTGTGAAAGGTTACCCCTCAGATTCCTATTAAATCTTCTCCCCCTTCAACTTGAGCCTATGTCCTCTGGTCCTCGATTCTGCTACTCTGGGCAAGAGTCTCCGTGCATCTACCCGATCAATTCCTCTCATGATTTTATACACATTCCAGATTCCAGAATCTGCAGTTACAGGAATATTGGGCAAAAGAAAAGTACTGTAGAAACTCAGCAGGTCAGGCAGCAGCTGTGGAGGGGGAGAAGCGGACCCTAATCTTTTTGAAACGTCACCCATTCCTTCCCTCCAGAGATGCTGCCTGTCCCGCTGAGTTACTCCAGCATGTTGTGTCTATCGCTGGAGTATCTCAACGGGTGAAACAGCATCTCCGGCCTTTTGCAAGAGGGGTCCCAACCAGAAATGTCCCCTATCCAACCATGTTCTCCAGAGATGCTGCCTGTCCCTCTGAGTTACTCCAGCATTTTGTACCTATCTGTGGAGGGAAAGGCCAGATGATGTTTCGGTTTGGGACCCTCCTTCAGACCGGGACTGATGGCGTTTCAGGTCAGGACCCTCCTCAGACCGCGATAGTTTAGTTCAGTCTAGTTTAGAGATACAGCGCAGAAACAGGCCCTTCGGCCCACCGAGACCGCCCCCGACCAGCGATCCTCGCACATTAACACTATCCCACACGCACTGGGGTCAAGTTACACTTATACCAAGCCAATTAACCTACAAACATGTACGCCTTTAGAGTGTGGGAGGAAACCGAAGATCTCGGAGAAAACCCACGCGGTCACGGGGAGAGCGTACAAACTCCGTACAGACAACACCCGTAGTCAGGATCGAACCCGGGTCTCTGGCGCTGCAAGCGCTGTAAGGCTGCAACTCTACCGTTGCGCCACCATGATACTTTAGATGAGACTCTAGTTTAGTTTAGTTCTGTTTATTGTCACGTGTACCAAGGTGGTACAGTGAATAGCATTTTAGTTGCGTGGTATCCAGTCAGCGAAAAGACAATAAATGATTACAATCAAGCCATCCACAGTGTACAGATACGGGATGAAGGTTCAGTGTAAGGTGATAGAAACATAGAAACATAGAAAATAGGTGCAGGAGTAGGCCATTCGGCCCTTCGAGCCTGCACCGCCATTCAATATGATCATGGCTGATCATCCAACTCAGTATCCACTACCTGCCTTCTCTCCATACCCCCTGATCCCTTTAGCCAAAAGTGCCACATCTAACTCCCTCTTAAATATAGCCAATGAACTGGCCTCAACTACCTTCTGTGGCAGAGAATTCCACAGATTCACCACTCTCTGTGTGAAAAAAAACTTTCTCATCTCGGTCCTAAAAGACTTCCCCCTTATCCTTAAACTGTGACCCCTTGTTCTGGACTTCCCCAACATCGGGAACAATCTTCCTGCATCTAGCCTGTCCAACCCCTTAAGAATTTTGTACGTTTCTATAAGATCCGCCCTCAATCTTCTAAATTCCAGCGAGTACAAGCCGAGTCTATCCAGTCTTTCTTCATATGAAAGTCATGCCATCCCAGGAATCAATCTGGTGAACCTTCTCTGTACTCCCTCTATGGCAAAAATATCTTTCCTCAGATTAGGAGACCAAAACTGTACGCAATACTCCAGGTGTGGTCTCACCAATGCCCTGTACAACTGCAGCAGAACCTCCCTGCTCCTATACTCAAATCCCCTCGCTATGAATGCCAACATACCATTCGCTTTCTTCATGCCTGCTGCACCTGCATGCCTACTTTCAATGACTGGTGTACCACGACACCCAGGTCTCGTTGCATCTCCCCTTCTCTTAATCGGCCACCATTCAGATAATAGTCTGCTTTCCTGTTCTTGCCACCAAAATGGATACCCTCACATTTATCCACATTATACTGCATCTGCCATGCATTTGCCCACTCACCTAACCTATCCAAGTCACGTTGCAGCCTCCTAGCATCCTCCTCACAGCTAACACTGCCCCCCAGCTTCAATTAAAGATAGTTCAAAGGTCTCCACTGTGGTAGGTGGGAGGTCAGGACCACTCTCTAGTTGGAGAGAGAACAGTCAGTTGCCTAGTAACAGTTTAGAGACACAGCAATGGCAGCAGTCCCTTCAAATCACCATCCATCGATCACCAGTTCACACTAGTACTTGGGGCAAAAAGTCTAGCAGTTGAAGTATTCTGAGGAAAAATAAATGAAGAGTCCATTTGGAGTGAAATAAAAAAAGAGGCCTTTTAGCAAATTCGACCACTACTAACAGTGAAAAACAACCCTAGGAGTCCTTGTATGTGATTTGCAGAGTTGAGTCTGAAAGTAGAGCATGTAATTAGGAAGCAAACATATTATTATGGTTTATGGCAAGAAAACTTGAATACAAAAGTCCCGGTTTTGCATCTGCCGGTGGCTAAATACTTTAACACCCCCTCCCATTCCCACACTGACCTTTAGACAATAGACAATAGGTGCAGGAGTAGGCCATTCGGCCCTTCGAGCCAGCAATGCCATTCAATGTGATCATGGCTGATCATTCTCAATCAGTACCCCGTTCCTGCCTTCTCCCCATACCCCCTGACTCCGCAATCCTTAAGAGCTCTATCTAGCTCTCTCTTGAAGCATCCAGAGAATCGGCCTCCACTGCCTTCTGAGGCAGAGAATTCCACAGATTCACAACTCTCTGACTGAAAAAGTTTTTCCTCATCTCAGTTCTAAATGGCCTACCTCTTATTCTTAAACTGTGGCCCCTTGTTCTGGACTCCCCCAACATTGGGAACATGTTTCCTGCCTCTAACGTGTCCAACCCCTTAATAATCTTATACGTTTCGATAAGATCCCCTCTCATCCTTCTAAATTCCAGTGTATACAAGCCTAGTCACTCCAATGAATGATTACAATCAAGCCGTCCACAGTGTACAGATACGGGATGAAGGGTATAACGTTCAGTGTAAGGTAAAGTCCACTTTAAGATAGTTCAAAGGTCTCCACTGTGGTAGATGGGAGGTCAGGACCACTCTCGAGTTGGAGAGAGAACAGTCAGTTAGTTGCCTGGTAACAGTTTAGAGACACAGCAATGGAAACAGCAACAGCCTGATATATCCAATGCTGTTGTAGCCCGACAACATCCCAAAGCATCTCCCTGCCAATTAAACACTTGTTGATGTTTAGTCATCGTTGCAAGAAAAAAAATAAAGATGTAACCTGCAAAAAAACGAAAACCTCACAAACAATGTTAAGATTGGGAGTGGCACGGTGGTGCAGTGGTAGAGTTGCTCCCTTACAGCGCCAGACACCCAGGTTCATGGGTCCTGACTACGGGTGCTGTCTGTATGGAGTTTGCACGTCCTCCCCGAGACCGCGTGGGTTTATTCCCGGCTGCTCCGGTTTCTTCCCACACTCCAAAGACGGACAGTTTTGTGGGTTGATAGGCTTTGGTAAAGATTGTAAATTGTCGATCGTGCTTGCGTACTGTACGGGGAACGCTTATCGGTGTGGACTCAGTGGGCCTGTTTCCACGCTGTAGATTTTAATGCTGGTAATATTGGTTAAGATCTGTGGAGAAATTTGCTTGATTACTGCTGCATAATTTTTGATATCAATCTTAGAGGAGAGGAAAGAATCTCTGAAGACTGTCTCTCTTCGTTCTGAAAAATCATATTAAAGCTATCCATCAGCAGTGCATTGGCCAGATTAGATCCCCAGACTTTCACTTCTTCTCAGGTTGTCTTTCAATAGTCAGGATCGAACCCGGGTCTCTGGCGTTGGAAGGCAGCAACTCTACCGCTGCGCCATCGTGCCGCCCAAAAGGTGGGTGGTGGAGGTGAAGTGAATTTCAGCATCCATTTCGATGACGCCATGAGGCAGTACATCTTTTCCACGATGTTTTTCCGTGAACCTTAATTGTCAGAGGGCAATGTTGCGAAGCAGAGGACCTTTGAGTTGCAGATGCTCAACCTCACAAGCAGTGTTAAGATAATGCCCAGCTTCAAAGCTTCACGGAAAGGATTGAGAATGGTGTGGGACTTAATGTTGAGCTTGATCAAGTGCAAGTGTTATCTGCACACCACAGCTTTGCCATTGAGGCTTTGATGACCTTGTTTCAGGAGTGCAATCACTTTAAGTCGAACTACCTCCCACTCCGTCAAAAGTTTACACGCCTCCTAATCCATACCTTTCTGGCTTGGGAGGCAAAGGTGCTGACACTGAACCAAACAGACACTTTACATTAATGATTACCGTTCGGAATAAGAACATAATTTCAAGCATAACACATTGGCAAAGTGGTTGAGCTCCTGCTTGCAGAGCCAGAGACCCGGGTTCCACCCTCACTGGCTGTATGGGGTTTGCACGTTCTCCCTGTGACCACATGGGTTTTCTCTGGGTGCTCTGGTTTCCTCCCACATTCCAAAGACTTAATGTAACTGGGAAGTGGTTTGTATGTCAATTGGCCGCTGTAAATTGTCCCCGAATGTGCAGGGTGGAACTGATCGCTGGTCAGCATGGTAGTATAAGAAAATAACTGCAGATGCTGGTACAAATCGAAGGTATTTATTCACAAAATGCTAGAGTAACTCAGCAGGTCAGGCAGCATCTCAGAAGGGAAGGAATGGGTGACGTTTCGAGGCCGAGACCCTTCTTCAGACTGATGTCAGGGGGACGGGGCAAAGGAAGGATATAGGTGGAGACAGGAAGATAGAGGGAGATCTGGGAAGGAGGAGGGGAAGAGAGGGACAGAGGAACTATCTAAAGTTGGAGAAGTCGATGTTCATACCATTGGGCTGCAAGCTGCCCAGGCGAAATATGAGGTGCTGTTCCTCCAATTTCCGGTGGGCCTCACTATGGCACTGGAGGAGGCCCATGACAGAAAGGTCAGACTGGGAATGGGAGGGGGAGTTGAAGTGTTCGGCCACCGGGAGATCAGTTTGACCAACGCGGACCGAGCGCAGGTGTTGATCGAAGCGATCGCCGAGCCTGCGCTTGGTTTTGCCGAAGTAAATAACTTGACATCTAGAGCAGCGGATGCAATAGATGAGGTTGGAGGAGGTGCAGGTGAACCTCTGCCTCACCTGGAAAGACTGTTTGGGTCCTTGGATGGAGTTGAGGGGCGAGGTAAAGGGACAGGTGTTGGGTCAGCATGGACTCAGTGGGTCGAAGGGCCTGCTTCAACGCTGAATCTCTAAAGACTAGAAACTAAAAACGTAACATCTGTATGGAGTTTGCACGTTTTCCATGTGACCGCATGCATCACTATCTCTTGGTGTACCAAAAATGACAGATTAATCATCTAACACACTTCTTGATTATTAATAGACAATAGACAATAGACAATAGGTGCAGGAGTAGGCCATTCAGCCCTTCGAGCCAGCACCGCCATTCAATGCGATCATGGCTGATCACTCTCAATCAGTACCCCGTTCCTGCCTTCTCCCCATACCCCCTAACTCCGCTATCCTTAAGAGCTCTATCCAGCTCTCTCTTGAAAGCATCCAACGAACTGGCCTCCACTGCCTTCTGAGGCAGAGAATTCCACACCTTCACCACCCTCTGACTGAAAAAGTTCTTCCTCATCTCCGTTCTAAATGGCCTACCCCTTATTCTTAAACTGTGGCCCCTTGTTCTGGACTCCCCCAACATTGGGAACATGTTATCTGCCTCTAATGTGTCCAATCCCCTAATTATCCTATATGTTTCAATAAGATCCCCCCTCATCCTTCTAAATTCCAGTGTATACAAGCCCAGTCGCTCCAGCCTTTCAACATACGACAGTCCCGCCATTCCGGGAATTAACCTAGTGAACCTACGCTGCACGCCCTCCATAGCAAGAATATCCTTCCTCAAATTTGGAGAATCAAAACTGACATTATTATTTATTTTAGTGATAGTGTTCTTTCAGAATTAATGAAAATTATGGTGAAAATATTTTTACATGATATATTAGTCCTCTTGTTATTTTATATATGTATATTACTATTTTATATAACACATAATGAAAAGGAAATTAAAGTAATATTTTAGAAATTAATTATATATTATCCCCTGATTAATTTATATTATAACGATTACCTGAATGGGCATTGGTTTCAAATAATAGAGAAATATAATTTTATTACAATGGCTCATGCCGTAATATGTGCCGAGGAATTTAACAGTGAACTGGTAATATTTCATTATTTAAATTTGAACATAATAGTCATAAAGTCATACAGCGCAGGAACAGGTCCTATGGTCCAATTTGCTCACACCGACCAACTTGTCCCATCTGCAATAGAGCTTTGCCCTCCAGAGATATTGATCACGGATCCTCAATGCACTGAAGAAAAAGTGTAAATCTGTGCCTGGACTCAGATTTGTTCCCTACTTGTGTAGGAAGGAAATGCAGATGCTGGTTTTAACCGGAGATCGACACAAAAAGCTGGAGTAACTCAGCGGGACAGGCAGCATCTCTGGAGAAAAGGAACGGGTGAAATCACCCACTGCTTCTCTCCAGAGATGCTGCCTGTCCCGCTGAGTTACTCCAACTTTTTGTGTCTATCTTTTGTTTGCTACTTGTTGGATTTACAATGGAATCGATGCTGAGAAATTGCCATCTTTGCATACAATCGTATCTGCACATTGTGTTATCTCCAGTCTTCCAATCCCCACTGCAGTCAGTGGAGTTATGGAAGTGTATTTGGCCTGAGTTGGATCTGAACCGGAGTTTGCGAGGCACTCTGAAATTCTAAGAGGCGTAGATAAGGTAGTTTAGTTTTAGTTTAGAGATACAAAGCGGAAACAGGCCCTTCGGCCCACCGAGTCCACGCCGACCCGCGATCGCCCAGCACATCAACACTATCCTACAATTGTATGTATTGTATTACTCATTTTTAAAATGTACTTTAACGTTATAATTATCCATGGTGTGCCCAGAGTTGGGGAATCGAGGACCAGAGGACATAGGTTTAAGGTAAAGGGTGAAAGATTTAATAGGAATCTGAGTGGTAACTTTTCCACACAGAGTGTGGTGGGTGTAGGGAACAAGCTGCCAGAGGAGGTAGTTGAGGCAGGAACGATCCCAACATTTAAGAAACAGTTAGGCAGGTACATGGATAGGACATGTTTGGAGGGATATGGAGCAAATGCAGGCAGCTGGGACTAGTGTAGATGAGGCACATGTCTGAAGAAGGGTCTCAACCCGAAACGTTACCCATTCCTTCTCTCCAGAGATGCTGCCTGTCCCGCTGAGTTACTCCACCATTTTGTGTCTTTAGCTGATGCAAACTCAGGTAGGGCAGTTAAAGGGGAAGTGAAATTTAGAGACCCAAACATTTGCTCACGCTTATTGTGTTGTTGGCACGGTGGTACAGCGGTAGAGTTGCTGCCTCACAGTGCCAGAGACCCGGGTTTGCCCCTGACTACGGGTGCTGTCTGCATGCAGTTTGTACGTTCTCCCCTTGACCTGCGTGGGGTTTCTCCGAGACCTTCGGTTTCCTCCCACTCTCCAGACGTACCGGTTTGTAGGTTAATTGGCTGGGTATAATTGTAAATTGTTCCTAGTGTGTGTGTGGGATAGGGTTAATGTGCGGGGATTGCTGTTCGGCTCGGACTCGGCGGGCCCAAGGGCCTGTTTCTGCGCCAGTATCTCTGAACCAAACTGAACACACTGAACGTATTTTGTTACAATTTTTTAATGAATTTATTTCCGTGCTGTGTCCATAAACTAAACGAAAAACATGAATTGCTTAGAAACATAGAACCGTGGAGCAGAGTCTGAAGAAGGTGCTCGAAGCGAAATGTCGCCCATTCCTTCCCTCCAGAGATGCTGCCTGTCCCGCTGAGTTACCCCAGCATTTTGTGTATAACAGGTCCCACATTGTCCATACTGCACACAATGCCAAGTTAAACTAATCACTTCTGCCGGCCAGTGACCCAGATTTCTTCACTCCCTGCGCATTCTTGCTATTGAGGGCGTGCAGCATAGGTTTACTAGGTTAATTCCCGGAATGGCGGGACTGTCATATGTTGAAAGACTGGAGCGACTAGGCTTGTATACACTGGAATTTAGAAGGATGAGAGGGGATCTTATCGAAACGTATAAAATTATTAAGGGGTTGGACACGTTAGAGGCAGGAAACATGTTTCCAATGTTGGGGGAATCCAGAACCAGGGGCCACAGTTTAAGAATAAGGGGTAGGCCATTTAGAACAGAGATGAGGAAAACCTTTTTTAGTCAGAGAGTTGTGAATCTGTGGAATTCTCTGCCTCAGAAGGCAGTGGAGGCCAATTCTCTGAATACATTCAAGAGAGAGCGAGATAGAGCTCTTAAGGATAGCGGAGTCAGGGGGTATGGGGAGAAGGCAGGAACGGGGTACTGATTGAGAATGATCAGCCATGATCACATTGAATGGCGGTGCTGGCTCGAAGGGCCGAATGGCCTTCTCCTGCACCTATTGTCTATTGTCTATTGTCTATTTGTACGGCTACCGAGAGGCCTCTTGCATGGCATTATCACAACTGTTTGCGCCACCATCTGCAGTGACCCTGAACTGAAAGGTCACACCTATCCCTGTGCTTCAACGGATGCTGCCTGACCCACTGAGTTACTCCAGCACTTTATATTTCTGCTTGCATTTCTAGGCACCTTCCCCACAAATAGCACACAGCACTCAGGCTGAGGGTGCGATTCGGATGAAACAAAGTTTGTTGGCTTTCCAGAGACATCTGCAACCTCTGAATAAGGGATGAGCAGCCAGTCTAATCTTCAATCTGTCCACAAACTGCTATTCCATCAGGACATTCTGGGTCTGGAAGAGCCAGCCTGCTACAAAATAATTAAAGGCAAAATTTACATTTTAATTATCACTTTCAAATCAGGTTCAAGACGCTCCCAAGATTCTTCACAGCTAATGAAGCAGCTTTTTGGACACAAAGACACAAAGTTGGTTTGAATCTAGCAAACGCCCACAGACAACAAAGTAAACGCTGCAAAAGGGCGGCACGGTGGCGCAGCGGTTGGGGAAGGAGGGGAAAGGGGAGAGGGGAGGGGGTGAGGAGAGGGTGCTGCACCAATGCAGAAGACGTACAGGTATGTAGGTTAATTGGCTGGGTAAATGTAAAAATTGTCCCTAGTGGGTGTAGGATAGTGTTAATGTACGGGGATCACTGGGCGGCACGGACATGGAGGGCCGAAAAGGCCTGTTTCCGGCTGTATATATATGATATGATATGATAAGAGGTTTGAGCCCAACAGGTCCACTTGGTCTAGTTGAAGCTAAACATCAATTAATACGAAACATATATAATCTCTTGGGTCATCTTCGTTTAGTTTAGAGATACAACACGGAAACAGGCCCTTCGGCCCACTGAGTCCGCACAGACCAACTAGCGATCCCCGCACATTATCACTACCCAACACACAATAGGGACAATTTCTACATTAATACCAAGCCAATTAAACTACAAACCTGTACTTCTTTGGAGTGTGGGAGGAAACCGAAGATCTAGGAACAAACCCACGCAGTTAACGTGGAGAACGTACAAACTCCGTACAGTCAGCACCCAGGGATCGAACCCGGATTTCTGGCGCTGTAAGACAGTAGCTCTACCATTATAGACAATAGACAATAGGTGCAGGAGTAGGCCATTCGGCCCTTCGATCATGGCTGATCATTCTCAATCAGTACCCCATTCCTTCCTTCTCCCCATACCCCCTGACTCCGCTATCTTTGAGCTCTATCTAGCTCTCTCTTGAATGCATTCAGAGAATTGGCCTCCACTGCCTTCTGAGGCAGGGAATTCCACAGATTCACAACTCTCTGACTGATTTTTTTTTTCCTCATCTCCGTTCTAAATGGCCGACCCCTTATTCTTAAACTGTGGCCCCTTGTTCTGGACTCCTCCAACATTGGGGGGACTCCCCCAACATTATGATACCGTGCTGCCCGTTACCCTCTGACACAGGGTTTACAATCTAAAAATCCTCTTGTTTTCTCTTCCCACAGATGGTTTATATTTAGGTTTAACATGAACTGAGGTGAAGTGGAAAGCTTTGTTTTGTGCGCTGTCCAGATATATCAGATATAGCATGTATAGATACAATCAGTTCAAACTCAAGTACAACAGATTGAGCAAAAGGGAAAATACAAAGTGCAGAATATAGTTCTCGGCATCATAGCACATGGAGTCATACAGAAAGGAAACAGGCCCTTCGGCCCAACATGCCCATGTCAATAGACAATAAGGGCTTGCTCTCAGCACAACTGCCCTGCTCCATCCCAATAACTCTCGGCTCCCCTGCAGTTCATGATTTCAACATTCTCACTGCTCGAGAAGACGATTGAAACCAGAAGCCTCTATCTTGTAACTCTATCTTGAATGCATTCAGAGAATTGGCCTCCACTGCCTTCTGTGGCAGAGAATCCCACAGATTCACAACTCTCTGGGTGAAAAAGTTTTTCCTCATCTCCATTCTAAATGGCCTACCCCTTATTCTTGAACTGTGGCCCCTGGTTCTGCACTCCCCAGAACATTGGGAACATGTTTCCTGCCTCTAGCGTGTCCAATCCCTTAATAATCTTACATGCTTCAATAAGATCCCCTCTCATCCTTCGGAAATTCCAGTGTATAGAAGCCCAGTCGCTCCATTCTTTCAACATATGGCAGTCCAGCCAACCCATGTCGACCTAGATGCCCCAGGTACATAGGTTCCGCTTGTGTGTGAGTTTGGCCCACATCCCTCTAAATCTTTGCTATCCATGTACCTGTCCAAATGCCTTTTAAATGTTGTTATACTGTGGGACCTGCATCAAAATGGGCGGCACGGTGGCGCAGCGGTAGAGTTGCTGCCTTACAGCGAATGCAGCGCCATCGACTCAGGTTCGATCCTGACTACGGGTGCTGTCTGTACGGAGTTTGTACGTTCTCCCCGTGACCTGCGTGGGTTTTCTCCGAGATCTTCGGTTTCCTCCCACACTCCAAAGACGTACAGGTTTGTAGGTTAATTGGCTGGGCAAATGTAAAAATTGTCCCTAGTGGGTGTAGGATAGTGCTAGTGTGCGGGGATCGCTGGGCGGCGCGGACCCGGTGGGCCAAAGGGCCTGTTTCTGCGCTGTATCTCTAAAAAAAAAAAAATCTAAATACCTCCTCTGGTAGCATGTTCCATGTAGTCTGAAGATGGTTCTCGACTTGAAACGTCACCCATTCCTTCTCTCCTGAGATGCTGCCTGACCTGCTGAGTTACTCCAGCATTTTGTGAATAAATACCTTGAAATGTTGTTTGACTTCCTTTCCTATCTCAATTCTAGACTCCAATCCCCTGACAATTAATTTGGGAAAATAGTTAATTGAGCAGTTTAAAAGCACATGTTGTCGAATACTGAAACATAACACTGTGCAACTGAGTAATGTTGCATAAACTATAACGTACAACAACATGTCTTGGGGCAGAAGATCAGAATGCATCTATTACTAGGAAGGAACTGCAGATGCCAGTTTAAGCCGAAGATAAACGCAAAATGCTGTGGTAACTCAGCGAGACAGGCGGCATCTCTGGAGAGAAGGAATGGCTGACGTTTCGGGTCGAGACCATCCGGGTCAAGGAATGGGTGACGTTTCGTCCGACGAAGGGTCCCGACCCGAAACGTCACCAATTCCTTCACTCCCGAGATGCTGACTGTCCCGCTGAGTTACTCCAGCATTTTGGGTGTAGACACAAACTGCAGGAGTAACTTAGCGGGTCAGGCAGCATCTCAGGAGAGAAGGAGTGGGTGACGTTTCGGATCGAGGCCCTTCTTCAGACTGATGGAGGAGAACTTCTTCAAAGTAGAACGTCTTCAAAGTGGATATACCACGAGGAGAGTTTGCAGTGGAGCATCAGTCCGAAGAAGGGACTCGACCCGAAACGTCACCCATCCCTTCTCTCCCGAGATGCTGCAGACCCGCTGAGTTACTCCAGCGGTTTGTGTCTACCTTCAATTTGAACCACTATCTGTAGTTATTTTCCTCCAGCATTTTGGGGTGTATCTATTTCTAGTTAGCCTGGCTCCCTCAATGTAGAACAGGTATAGGAAGGACCATCCAATTGTAAACTTGGAGCTTTAATAAAGGTTCGTGGTAAATTGATAATTGGTGAAGAGTGCCCTTTGTTCTATAATTATATCATTGAAAGCCCTTCAATTCTTTTACAATTACAACTATCCAAGTTCAAAATGGCATCAATAAAAATAAACCCATCACAGTCAATGAATGTCTGCACATCCATGGCACACAAGTGGTTGTTCAGTCCATTAGGCACAAGGGGGCCAAAAGTGCACTTAATATTATCTAATTCTTATATCTTGATTAATTACAGCTCCTTGAATGCTCACTGAGGGACCTTTTACATGTTGAGGCTTTTGGTTTCAATCGTCTTCTCGAGCAGTGAGAATGTTGAAATCATGAACTGCAGGGTAGCCGAGAGTTATTGGGATGGGGCAGGGCAGTGGTGCTGAGACCAAGCCCTTAACAACATCATCTTATTGAATGGCAGAGCACGCTCAAGAGACTATAACATAAGAAAATAACTGCAGATGCTGGTACAAATCGAAGGTATTTATTCACAAAATGCTGGAGTAACTCAGCAGGTCAGGCAGCATCTCAGGAGAGAAGGAATGGGTGACGTTTCGGGTCGAGACCCTTCTTCAGACTGATGTCAGGGGGGCGGGACATAGGAAGGATATAGGTGGAGACAGGAAGATAGAGGGAGATCTGGGAAGGGGGGGAGGGGAAGAGAGGGACAGAGGAACTATCTAAAGTTGGAGAAGTCGATGTTCATACCACTGGGTTGCAAGCTGCCCAGGCGAAATATGAGGTGCTGTTCCTCCAATTTCCGGTGGGCCTCACTATGGCACTGGAGGAGGCCCATGACAAAAAGGTCAAACTGGGAATGGGAGGGGGAGTTGAAGTGCTGAGCCACCAGGAGATCAGTTTGGTCAATGCGGACCTCAAGGGACTGATTGGCTTGTTCCTGCTCCTTCAGTTTAGTTCAGAGATACAGCGCGGAAACAGGCCCTTCGGCCCACCGGGTCAGCGCCGACCCAGCGATCCCCGCACACTAACACTTTCCTACACGCGCTGGGGACAAGTTAGATTTGTACCAAGCCAATTAGGGCGGCACGGTGGCGCAACGGTAGAGTTGCTGCCTTACAGCGAATGCAGCGCCAGAGACCCGGGTTCGATCCCGACCACGGCTGCTGTCTGTACGGAGTTTGTACGTTCTCCCCTTGACCTGCATTTTTCTTTTTCTGAGATCTTCGGTTTCCTCCCACACGCCAAAGACGTACAGGTTTGTAGGTTAATTCGCTTGGTAAATGTAAAAATTGTCCCTAGTGGGTATAGGATAGTGTTAATGTGCGGGGATCGCTGGTCGGCGCGGACCCGGTGGGCCGAGAGGGGCTGTTTCCACGATGTTTGGAATCTTCTCCACAAGGCAGGGGACTATAGATAAAGGCAGCACAAGTTTAATGTGAGAGGGGAGAAGTTTAAAGGAATTTGAAGTTTAAATTCACTGGAATTTAGAAGGATGAGAGGGGATCTTATAAAGACGTATAAAATTATAAAAGGACTGGACAAGCTGGATGCAGGAAAAATGTTCCCAATGTTGGGGGAGTTCTGAACCAGGGGCCATCGTCTAAGAATAAAGTGGAGGCCATTTAAAACTGAGGTGAGAAAAAACGTCTTCACCCAGAGAGTTGTGAATTTAAGAGAGAGTTAGATAGAGCTCTAGGGGCTAGTGGAATCAAGGGATATGGGGAGAAGGCATGCACGGGTTATTGATTGTGGATGGTCAGCCATGATCACAATGAATGGCGGTGCTGGCTCGAAGGACCAAATGGCCTCCTCCTGCACCTATTTTCCATGTTTCTATCCATGTTTCTGGAGGTGATCTGAGCTAAGCATTTCACACCAAGGATGGTTACCAGGAAAGAGCTGCCAGAGGAGGTTGTGGAGACAGGTGCAACTACAATGCCTATAGAGCATTTAGACAGTTTGAAGAAGAGCCTCGACCTGAAACGCCACCTATTCCTTTGCTCCAGAGATGCTGCCTGGCCCGCTGAGTTACTCCAGCTTTATTTAATGTCTATCTTCGGTGTAAACCAGCATCTGCAGTTCCTTCCTACATATGGATGGCCCTGCAGAGAGTAGTGCGTTCGGCAGAACGCACCATGGGAACTACACTCGTCCCCCTGCAGGACCTATACATCAGGAGGTGCAGATCCAGAGCAAGCAAGATCATGAGGGACCCCTGCCACCCCAGTAACGGACTGTTCCAGATGCTACTGTCAGGCAAACGCCTCCGCTGTCACGCTGTGAAAACGGAGAGGATGAGACGGAGCTTCTTCCCACAGGCCATCAGGACTGTCAACTTTGATAACCCCAGAGACTAAATTTTTGTCGACACTTTTTGTGCTATGTTTAGTAACTTATTAACTTTATTTATATGCTGTAACTGTAATTATTTTTGTGCACAACCCGCAGGCATTGCCACTTTCATTTCACTGCACATCGAGTATGTGTATGTGACAAATAAATTTGACTTGACTTGACTTGACTTGACTTGAAGGGCAGGAATTTGCAAAGGGAGACAGGGCTAATGGAAGCATAATGGGATCAGTGAGACAGGTATCTCAGTCAGCAAGGACAAATTGGGCCAAGGGGCCTGTTTCCGTGATGTACACCTCTCCGACTCCACTAAACATCTCCAAAAATGCTTCGAAAGAGATCAGTCTATCCACTGCATTGTTGTACAGTATAGATCTCCTGCCTATGGGGCTTCAGTTTTAGGAAGAAATGCATTTTAGTCTCCCTTTATAAGCTGCAGGTCAACAATGCAGGTCGGCAAGCCTCATTTATTCTCTTAAAAATGGACCGTGCTGTGTTTCATTATTTTGTTTCTTTAAACAAGGCTGAACAAAATATGAACTGACATGAAGATATAGTCATGTGCTTTGAAAAATAAAAATGTTGAATTTATCCTGCCACGGGCAATGATGGTCCAGTTTTATATTGCCGTCGTAGAGTCTGTCCTCACCTTCTCCATCATGGTCTGGTTTGGCTCAGCCACCAAGCACCACATCCGGAGGCTGCAGCGCATCGTTCGATCAGCCGAGAAGGTTGTTGGCTGCAACCTTCCCCCTCATCGAAGAGCTGTACACTGCAAGGGCCAGGAAGCAAGGGCCAGGAAGTGAGCGGGCAAGATCACCTCTGACCCCTCTCACCCTGGCCACAAACTCTTTGAAGCACTTCCCTCTGGAAGGCGACTCCGGACTGTCAAAGCAGCCACTAGCCCCGAGAGCTCTATCTAACTCTAATATTGTATTGTTGATTTCGAGCAAACCACCAAGGCCAATTCCTTGTATGTATACATACTTAGCTAATAAATTTATTCAATCCAATGATTCAATTCAACCAAAATTACTTTTTTACAAGTATAGTTTAGTTTGGAGATACAACGCAGAAACACGGAGTCCTCACCGACCAGCGATCCCCGCACATTAACACTACCCTACCCACACGCGGGGGACAATTTACACTTGCACCAAATCAATTAACCTACAAACCTGAAGGTATTTATTCACAAAATGCTGGAGTAACTCAGCAGGTCAGGCAGCATCTCAGGAGAGAAGGAATGGGTGACGTTTCGGGTCGAGACCCTTACGTTTTTGGAGTGTGGGAGGAAAATGAAGATCTCGGAGAAAAACCCACGCAGGTCACGGGGAGAACGTACAAACTCCATACGGACAGCACCCGTAGTCAGGGTCTCTGGCGCTGTTAGGCAGCAACTCTACCGCTGCTGCACACAGTTAGACAAACAGGTTGATGTATAAATCTCATTGGAACACAAGTTGATTTTACTCTTTCTCCTTGACTTTTTTTTGTCCTTCTAAAAAAATTGGACGGCACGGTGGCGCAGCGGTAGAGCCACTGCCTCACAACGCCAGAGTCGCAGGTTCGATCCTGACTACGGGTGCTGTCTATACGGAGTTTGTACGTTCCCCCCGTGACCTTAGAAACATATCAAATTCTTAAAGGTTTGGATAGGCTAGATGAAGGAAAAATGTTCCCGATGTTGGGGGAGTCCAGAACCAGGGGGGTCACAGTTTAAGAATAAGGCGTAGGCCATTTAGGACTGAGATGAGGAAAAACGTCTACACCCAGAGAGTTGTGAATCTGTGGAATTCTCTGCCACAGAAGGCAATGGGGGCCAATTCACTGGATGTTTTCAAGAGAGAGTTAGATAATAGACAATAGACAATAGACAATAGGTGCAGGAGTAGGCCATTCGGCCCTTCGAGCCAGCACGCCATTCAATGTGATCTGAGTTGGATATAGCTCTTAGCGCAAAATGAATTAAGGGGGTTTTGGGGAAAAAGCAGGAAAGGGGTACTGATTTTAGATGATCTGCCATGATCATATTGAATGGCGGTGCTGGCTCAAAGGACCAAATGACCTACTCCTGTGCCTATTTTTCTATGTTTCTATGACCTGCGTGGGTTTTCTCCGGGCACTCTGGTTTCCTCCCACATTCCAAAGACGTACAGGTTTGCAGGTTAACTGGCTTCGGTAAAATTGTAAATTGTCCCTAGTGCGTGTAGGATAGTGTTAGTATACGGGGGTCCCTGTTGTGCATGGACTCGGTGGGCCGAAGGGCCTGTTTCCACACTGTATCTTGAACAAAACTAAACCAGTAAGGTTGACCCACCCTACAGTTTTTATATGTTTTGGTTGCAATCCAAGGTTGTCAATCCCTCTCAACAAAATAAATCTAAGTTAGCAAATTCACTTGTAAAGGTCAAACAACCCTCAACATTATGTTGAGGAAAAGCACGGAGACTTAGATTGTGCCTGCTGATTCAGCTGCCTGTTCATGAAGAGGGTTGGAAAATAGGTAAGGGAAGCACACAGTCTCACAGCTTTGCAAAGAAGTAGTGTGGTCAATGGTAGAGTAGGTATGAGCCTTTGACAGGGCTACAGAAGGAAGGGTCACTGTGGTCGTTGGAAAACTGGAGCGACTAGGTTTGTATACACTGGAATTTAGAAGGAAGAGAGGAGATCTTATCGAAACGTATAAGATTATTAAGGGGTTGGACACGTTAGAGGCAGGAAACATGTTCCCAATGTTGGGGGAGTCCAGAACCAGGGGCCACATTTTAAGAATAAGGGGTAGGCCATTTAGAACTGAGATGAGGAAAAACTTTTTCAGTCAGAGAGTTGTGAATCTGTGGAATCAGAAGGCAGTGGAGGCCAATTCTCTGAATGCATTCAAGAGAGAGCTTGATAGAGCTCTTAAGGATAGTGGAGGCAGGGGGTATGGGGAGAAGGCAGGAACGGGGTACTGATTGAGAATGATCAGCCATGATCACATTGAATGGCGGTGCTGGCTTAAAGGGCCAAATGGCCTCCTCCTGCACCTATTGTCTATTGTCTATTGTTCTCTCCCCAGGTACTTTCCCCTGCAACCACACGAGATGTGCTTTTAGGAAGGGGATGAGGAAATACTTTAGTTTAGTTTAGTTTAGTGTAGAGATACAGCGCCGAACAGACTCCCTCGGCCCACCGAGTCTGCACCGACCAGCGATCCCCGCACACTAACACACTATCCTACACACACTGCGGACAATTTTACATTCATACCAAAGCTAATTAACCTGCAAACCTGTACGTCTTTGGAGTGTGGGAGGAAGATGCAGTATAATATAGATAAATGTGAGGTTGCCCATCCATTTTCTCCACAGATGCTGCCTGTACAAAATCATGAGAGGAATTGATCGGGTAGACGGATAGAGTCTCTCGCGGAGAGCAGGGGAATCGAGAACCGGAGGACATAGGTTTTAGGTGAGGGGGAAAGATTTAGGAAAAAAACTGCCGATGCTAGTTAAAATCGAAGGTAGACACACAATGCTGGAGTAACTCAGCAGGTCATGCAGCATCTCGGGAGAGAATTCCTTCTCTCCCGAGATGCTGCATGACCCGCTGAGTTACTCCAGCATTGTGTGTCTACCTTAGAAACTAAACCAAAGTCAACTCAACTCAACTCAACTCAATTCAACTTAATTCAACTCATCCCAAACCAAACCAAACCAAACCAAACCAAATATAACAACAGAAAATACCAGAGTTGCTTCTCAGGTCAGGCAGCTTCAGTGGTGAGGGAAACAGAATCAAAGTGCTCAATCTGAAAGATTATCTCCATGTAATGTTAAAATTGTACAGGGCATTGGTGAGGCCGAATCTGGAGTATGGTGTGCAATTCTGGTCGCCAAATTATAGGAAGGATGTCGACAAATTGGAGAGGGTACAGAGGAGATTTACTAGAATGTTGCCTGGGTTTCAGCACTTAAGCTACAGAGAGAGAGAGGTTGAACAGGTTGGGTCTATATTCTTTGGAGCGTAGAAGGTTGAGGGGGGACTTGATAGAGGTTTTTTAAATTTTAAGAGGGGCGGACAGAGTTGACGTGGGTAGGCTTTTCCCCTTGAGAGTGGGGAAGATTCCAACAAGGGGCCATAACTTTAGAATTGAGGGACAAAAGTTTAGGGGTAACATGAGGGGTAATTTCTTTACTCAGAGGGTGGTGGCTGTATGGAATGGGCTTCCGGTGGAAGTGGTGGAGGCAGGCTCGATTTTATTATTTAAGAGTAAATTGGATAGGTATATGGATGAGAGGGGATTGGAGGGTTATGGTCTGAGAGCAGGTAGATGAGACTAGGTCAGAGAGAGTGGTCGGCGTGGACTGGTAGGGCGGAACGGGCCTGTTTCCGTGCTGTAGTTGTTATATGGTTATATGGTTATATGGTTATTTCCCCTCAGACCCACTGAGTATTTCCACCATTTTCTGTTTTCCCCACGGATTTCCAGCATCTTCAGTTTTGTTTTGCTTTGTGTCTCAATTGTATTTATGCAACGCATTACACACCTCTTTCAGGAGGCCAGAAAGTGACCTCAGCCACTAATGTGCTGTGCAATGCACACGGCTGCCATGTTCTAGGTTTAGAGGTAAAACCGAGATGAGTCATCAACGTGGGAAGGAACAGAGATTAAATGAAAATAATTCCTCTGCCCTGGTTAACGTTGTTATAAAAAGCATGGAGTCATCGAGGCCCTAGGGCCCACTTTTCCACGTTGACTAATATGCCATATTAAAGGTAGTCCCATTTGCTTGCATTTGGCCCTTATCCCTCCATATATCTTTTTTATCCATGCACTTGTCCAAGTGTCTTTTAATGAGGTCCCCTATAATATTTCTGAACTCCAGTGAGTGAGTACAGGCCCAGTGTCAGCAAACGCTCATCATACGTTCACTCAGTCCTCCCCGGGATCATTTTCGTAAACCTTCTCTGGGCCCTCTCCAGATGCTGCCTGACCTGCTGAGCACTCACCTATTCCTTCTTGCCAGAGATGCTGCCTGTACAAAATCATGAGAGGAATTGATCGGGTAGACGGACAGAGTCTCTAGCGAAGAGAAGGGGAATCGAGAACCGGAGGACATAGGTTTTAGGTGAGGGGGAAAGATTTACTGGGAACCTGAGAGGTCACCTTTTCACGCAAAGGGTGGTAGGTGGATGGAAGGAGCTGCCGGAGGAGGTAGTTGAGGCTGGTACTATCGCAACGTTTCAGAAACATTTAGACGGGTATATGGATAGGACGGGTTAAGAGGGATATGGGCCATACGCATGCAGGTGGAACTGGTGTAGATGGGGCATATTAGCCGGTGTGGGCAAGTTGGGTCGAAGGGCCTGTTTCCACACTGTATGACCCGTTGATTTAGTCCATCCTTTTGTGTCTATCTTTGGAGTACTCCAGCACTTTGTGTGTGTGTCAGTCATGTCATGAGCCTGTTTTACGAATCCATCTTACAAATGTTGATCGACCCGCCGCCATTTCAGGTTTAGGGACAGGACTGACAGGAATTTGTCTACTTGTGACGAATAAGAGAATTAAACGTTTGTTGTGCTTTGCACTGAGTTGAGGGAGGACTTTTCTCGGCAGCGCTTAGGAAGCTGTGGAGTGCACATCTGTCAGGCCCACAAGGGTTCCGGGAAGTGCCAAAGCTTTGATGTCCTTCCTGCGTCACTGTGAGGTTACATTATTTAACGTGAAAACATGTTGGCAGTAGTATTATGCTACGCCGTTGTGTTTTTGCAAGCAGAGTATCTGCCCCATTAGTATTATCACCCATCTCTTGGGCAACGGTACGTTTGCAGCCACACAGCCTTGCAGCGCCAGAGACCATGGGCTCGACCCTGACCAAGGGTGCTGCCTGTGCGGAGTTTGCACGTTCTCCCCGTGACCGCCTGGGGTGTTTTTGCGTTTGCGTTTGGTTTAGTTCAGTGACACACCGAGACCGCATTGCATTCAAGAGAGAGCTAGATAGAGCTCTGAAGGATAGCGGAGTCAGGGGGTATGGGGAGAAGGCAGGAACGGGATACTAATTGAGAATGATCAGCCATGATCACATTGAATGGCGGTACTGGCTCGAAGGGCCGAATGGCCTCCTCCTGCACCTATTGTCTATTGTCTATTATCCTCTATACACTAGGGACATTTTTTACGCCTATACCAAGCCAATTAACCTACAAACCTGTGGGTGTTTGGAGTGTGGGAGGAAACCGAAGATCTCGGAGTAAACCCACGCTGTCCTGAGGAGAACGTACAAACTCCGTACGGACAGCACCCGGAGTCAGGATCGATCTCGGGTCTGTGGCGCTGTAAGGCAGCAACTCAACCGCTGCGCCACCGTGCCACCCCAGCTTACGCCCACACTCGTCCCAGCACGTGCATGTTTGTTGGTTAATTGGCTTTGGAAACTTTGCAAACTGCCCCTAGTGTGTGTGTGTGCGTTTAGGGTAGCGTTAGTGTGCGGAGATCGCTGGTCGGCATGGACCCGGTGGGCTGAAGGGCCTGTTTCTGCACTGCATGTCTAAACCAATGAACAAAATACTACTTCAGGGCGCGCGAAGAGTTAAAGGTTGCCGACTGCAGCTGAGGTTTCTGAGGGTTTGACAGGATAATCAATGGAACTTTCAAGCAAGTCTCAGGAGGCGTCTGTTGATCTCGTCGGAGCAGCTTCAGGTTTAAGCTCGGCAGTGATGGGCTCAGCAAACGTCCGTTGATATTATGCCAAGTGTCCGCCTGTTTGACCCAATAAGCCTCGGTGGCAGCCGGGGCTCGGATTGCAGCTTGCGGGCGTCAAAGATCATGAGCTCAACTCTACCTCTGGGGATTGCAGTACAAGACCCTGGGCCGACTGCCTTAGCGAGGAACTGTCAAACCGCCCCCCCTTCCCATTCCCACGCTGACCTTAAACAGACACGTAGAGCCCGAGTAACTCAGCCGGTTCTCGATTCCCCCTACTCTTGGCAAGAGACTCCGTGCACCTGCCCGAAGATGGACGCAACAACCCGAAACGTCACCCACTCCTTCTTTCCAGAGACGCTGCCTGTCCCGCTGAGTTCCTCCAGCATTTTGTGTCTCTCATTGGTTTAAGCCTACGCCTGCAGTCCCTTCCTAACTAACACTGTGCATCTGCCCGATCTATTCCTCTTGTGATTTTGCACAGGCAGCATCTCTGGAGAAAAGGAATAGGTTACGTTTAGGGTCGAGACCCTTCTTTCCCACACTCATCTTGCTATTGAGGGCGTGCAGCGTAGGTTTACTAGGTTAATTCCCGGAATGGCGGGACTGTCATATGTTGAAAGACTGGAGCGACTAGGTTTGTATACACTGGAATTTAGAAGGATGAGAGGGGATCTAATCGAAACGTATAAAATTATTAAGGGGTTGGACACGTTAGAGACAGAAAACATGTTCCCAATGTTGGGGGAGTCCAGAACCAGGGGCCACAGTTTAAGAATAAGGGGTAGGCCATTTAGAACAGAGATGAGGAAAAACTTTTTGAGTCAGAGGGTTGTGAATTTGTGGAATTCTCTGCCTCAGAGGGCAGTGGAGGCCAATTTTCTGAATACATTCAAGAGAGAGCTAGATAGAGCTCTTAAGGATAGCGGAGTCAGGGGGTATGGGGAGAAGGCAGGAACGGGGTACTGATTGAGAATGATCAGCCATGATCACATTGAATGGCGGTGCTGGCTCAAAGGGCCGAATGGCCTTCTCCTGCACCTATTTTCTATTGTCTATTGTCTATCTCAATTCAACTCAATTCAACTCATCCCAACCCAACCAAACCAAACCAAACCAAACCAAACCAAACCAAACAAAATAAAAGAACAGAAAATACCAGAGTTGCTTCTCAGGTCAGGCAGCTTCAGTGGTGAGAGAAACAGAATCAAAGTGCTCAATCTAAAAGATTGTCTCCATTTCCCCTCAGACCCACTGGGTATTTCCACCATTTTCTGTTTTTCCCGCAGATTTCCAGCATCTTCCGTTTTGTTTTGCTTTGTGTCTCAATTGTATTTATGCAATGCATTTCACACCTCTTTCAGGAGGCCAGAAAGTGATCTCAGCCAATCATGCGCACGGCTGCCATGTTCTAGGTTTAGAGGTAAATTCGAGATGAGTCACCAACGTGGGAAGGAGCAGAGATTAAATGAAAATAATTCCTCTGCCCTGGCTTACAAGCATTAACGTTGTTATAAAAAGCATGGAGTCATAGAGGCCCTCGGGCCCACTTTTAGATGTTGACTAATATGCCATATTAAAGGTAGTCCCATTTGCTTGCATTTGGCCCTTATCCCTCCAAATATCTTTCCTATCCATGCACTTGTCCAAGTGTCTTTTAATGAGGTCCCAATGGATCATTGGCGTAAACCTTCTCTGGGCCCTCTCCAATGGCAGCACATCCTTCCTCAGGTATGGTGCCCAAAACTGCTCACAATATTCCAAATGCGGCCTGACCAGCGCCTTATAAAGCCTCAGCATTACATCCCTGTTTTTTTTAATATTAGAAACATAGAAACATAGAAAATAGGTGCAGGAGGAGGCCATTTGGATCCAGCACCGCCATTCATTGTGATCATGGCTGATCGTCCACAATCAGTAACCCGTGCCTGCCTTCTCCCCATATCCCTTGATTCCACTAGCCCCCAGAGCTCTATCTAACTCTCTCTTAAATCCATCCAGTGATTTGGCCTCCACTGCCCTCTGTGGCAGAGAATTCCACAAATTCACAACTCTCTGGGTGAAAAAGTTCCTTCTCACCTCAGTTTTAAATGGCCTCCCCTTTATTCTAAGATTGTGGCCCCTGGTTCTGGACTCGCCCAACAATGGGAACATTTTTCCTGCATCTAACATTTCGCCCTCTCGAAATATGTGCGAACATTGCATTTGCCTTCCTTACAACCTATTCAACTTTTATGTTTATGCAGCTAGATATTTCTTCAGGTCAGTATTGTGTGGGTACCACGCATTGCCATTTTAATCCAATTATCTCTTTTGGCCAATATTTCCTGCACTATGTATCACTGTTTCCAACAGGATTTAATGAATTCCAGTTGTAAAAAAAGAGAACTCAGACAGGATCGATATAATTAGTGGTGTGAAAGTAGTTTATGGTACACCAGCAATGTAGGAAATAAAGTAGGCAATTTATGACCATCATTATACCACAAAGAGCAACATTTTATGAGCCATGTTATATGAACTAGCGATGATAATTAAGGGGTAAAAACAGCTGAGAATTTTGTTTAGTTTAGTTTAGAGATTCAGCGCAGAAACAGGCCCTTCGGCCCACCGAGTCCACGCCGACCAGTGATCCCCGCACACTAGCACTATCCTACACGCACTTGGGACATTTATTTATACTGTTTACATTTATGCCAAGCCAATTAACATACAAACATGTACGTCACTGTCTGGGGGAGGGGGAGAAAAAGAGGGGAGAAGAGAGATTGGGGGGGGAAGGGGGTAGAGAGGGAGGCGGAGAGGGGGAGGAAGTGAGCCATGTGCAAAAGAGGAATTTCTCTGTACCTAGGTGTATGTGACTAATGAAGAGAGTGGGAGAGGGGAGTGGGGGGGGGGGGTGAGGGAGAGGGGGAGAGGGGGAGAGGAGAGAGGAGAGGGGAGCGGGAGAGGGGAAGAGGGGGAGATGGTGGAGAGGAGGAGAGGGGGAGAGGAGAGGGGGAGAGGAGGAGAGGGAGAGGGCGAGAGGGAAAGAGGAGGGGGAGAGGGAGGGCAGAGAGGGAGAGAGGGAGAGAGGGCGAGAGGGAGGGGGGAGAGGGGGAGGGCAAGAGGGGGAGGGGGAGAGGAGAGGAGAGGGGAGGGGGAGAGGAGGCGAGGGAGAGGAGGAGAGGGAGAGGGGGAGAGGGGGAGAGGAGAGAGGATGGGCAGAGGAGGTGGGGAGAGGGGGAGAGGGGGAGGACGAGAGGGGGAGAGTATGAGGAGAGGGGGGAGGGGCCATAGAGGGGGGGGGGAGGGGGAGAAGGAGAGAAAGGGGGAGTGAGATAATAGAAAAATTAGAGGGGGCAGAGGGACAGAGATAGACTGATGGCTCTTCTAGAAACCCCTCTTACGTACACTAAGCAATTATGGGTAAAACAAGAGAGAAAAACGACAAGGAAAATAAGTAAAGATCAAAGAAAAAATAAACACATGCCTTAAACTGCGGAACATAAATTTTAACTCTATAAATTTTATCTCTTGTAGTTAGACAAAAATACATTGATATAGAAGCAGCGTGGCAGGAATAGTGAGACCATTTTGTTTCTTCAGTGAGCAAGATCATCCAATATCAACATTCAGTATTCAGGCTGAATAAAGGTCTATTATGTTTTAGTGCCTCCCATGAATTAAAAATATGATCTATATTCACACCGTAGCTTATAATATCCCCAGAATAATCGTAAAGCACTTGATGAATTGAATTACTTTGAACAGCTTTTGGTATCGTCAATTAGATAAGGGAAGAGGGCATTTTACAGGCTGAGACGTAGGAGAATGCCATTCGTGCCATCGTATCCATACTAGCTCCATGAACGGGTCACATGAAGGAACCTGCTGCCTTACCATTTCACTGTAAATATTACTTCAAGTTCATAAGTGATAGGAGTAGAATTAGGCCATTCGGCCCATCAAGCTTACTCCGCCATTCAATCATGGCTGATCTATCTCTCCCTCCTTGCCCCATTCCCCTGCCTTCTCCCCCTAACCCGTGACACCCATATTAATCAAGAATCTGTTCCTCTCTGGTGCTGCCTGTATAGTGTTTGTACGTTCTCCCCATGGTCGCGTGGGTTTTCTCTAAGATCTTCGGTTTCCACCCACGTTCCAAAGACGCACAAGCTTGTTAATTGGCTTGGGTTTGTACATTTGGTACAAGTGTAAATTGTCCCTAGTGTGTGTAGACTTGAGTTGATGTGCGGGGATCGCTGGTCAGTGCGGACTCGGTGGGCCGAAGGGCCTGTTTCTGTGTTGTATCACTAAACTAAAAAAAAACTGAACTAAAGATATCCATCGGCTTGGCCTCGACAGCCTTCAATAGACAATAGACAATAGACAATAGGTGCAGGAGTAGGCCATTCAGCCCTTCGAGCCAGCACCGCCATTCAATGCGATCATGGCTGATCACTATCAATCAGTACCCCGTTCCTGCCTTCTCCCCATACCCCCTCACTCCGCTATCCTTAAGAGCTCTATCCAGCTCTCTCTTGAAAGCATCCAACGAACTGGCCTCCACTGCCTTCTGAGGCAGAGAATTCCACACCTTCACCACCCTCTGACTGAAAAAGTTCTTCCTCATCTCCGTTCTAAATGGCCTACCCCTTATTCTCAAACTGTGGCCCCTTGTTCTGGACTCCCCCAACATTGGGAACATGTTATCTGCCTCTAATGTGTCCAATCCCCTAATTATCTTATATGTTTCAATAAGATCCCCCCTCATCCTTCTAAATTCCAGTGTATACAATGAATTCCACAGATTCACCACCATCTGGCTAAAGAGATTCATCCTCAACTCCTTCCTAAAGGTACATCCTATCCTGTGTCTTTTCACTGACTGGTTGGCACGTAACAAAAGCTTTTCACAGTCTGCACTACAGTCAAAGTCAAAGTCAATTTTATTGTCAATCCTCAGCCAGTTTACACAGACAGAAAATCGAAATACCGTTTCCCACAATCCCGAGGAACAAAGTGCATAAAACTAAGTTAAAATTAAAAAGGCACAGCAAACAACAATCAACATAAAATATAAAATATAGTCACTTCAAATGCGTTAAAAAAATTTTTTTAAAGTGTCTGGTGCTGGATGTGCGTGTGTGTGGGGTGTTAAAGTCCAGGTCCAATAGGGGCAGGGGAGAGAGGAGGAAGGGAGGGGAGAGAGTTCAGCATCCTGACAGCCTGGTGGAAAAAACTGTTCTTTAGTCGGGTGGTGCTTGACCTCAGGCTGCGAAACCTTCTCCCTGAAGGCAGGAGGGTGAAGAGGCTGTTGGAGGGGTGGGAGGGGTCACCCACAATGCTCAATGCTTTGCGGGTGAGGCGGGTGGTGTAAAGGACCAGGAGTGTTGGGAGTGAGGCGCCAGTGATCCTCTCGGCAGTGTTCACTATGCGCTGCAGGGTCTTGCGGCTGGAGGCTGTGCAGCTGCCGAACCACACAGTGATGCAGCTGCTGAGGATGCTCTCGATGGCGCCTCGGTAAAAAGTGTACATGATGGGTGTGGGGGCTCCCGCTCTCTTCAGTTTGCGGAGGAAGTAGAGGCACTGCTGGGCTTTCTTGACGATGGACGTGATGTTGTTGCTCTTGGTACATGTGACAATAAATAATTAAACTAAACTGAAATAATGAGATGAATCATGAAATCACTATTCAGCATAAAATCAATGTAAGATCATGAGAGGAATAGATCGGGTAGGCGCACAGAGTCTCTTGCCCAGAGTAGGTGAATCGAGGACCAGAGGCCATAGGTTTAAGGTGTAGGATAAAAGATTGAATAGGAATCTGAGGGGTAACTTTTTCACACAAAGGGCGGTGGGTGTGTGGAACGAGCTGCCAGAGGATGGAGTTGAGGTGGGGACTACTTCAACATTTAAGAAACAGATGGACAGGTGCATGGATAGGACAGGTTTGGAGGGATATGGGCCAAACGTGGGACTAGAAGACAGACACAAAATGTTGAAGTAACTCAGCAAGCCAGGCAGCATGTCTGGAGAGAAGGAATGGGTGACGTTTCGGGTCGAGACCCTTCTCCTGGACCCGAGACACTGGAATTTAGAAGGATGAGAGGGGAACTTATCGAAAATTGGTTGGCGGACAGGAAGCAAAGAGTAGGAATAAACGGGTCCTTTTCGGAATGGCAGGCAGTGACTAGTGGGGTACCGCAAGGCTCAGTGCTGGGACCCCAGTTATTTACAGTGTATATTAATGATTTGGACGAGGGAATTGAATGCAACATCTCTAAGTTTGCGGATGACACGAAGCTGGGTGGCAGTGTTAGCTGCGAGGAGGATGCTAGGAGGCTGCAGAGTGACTTGGATAGATTAGGCGAGTGGGCAAATGCATGGCAGATGCAATATAATGTGGATAAATGTGAGGTTATCCACTTTGGCAGCAAGAACAGGAAAGCAGAGTATTACCTGAATGGTGACCGATTGGGAGAAGGGGAGATGCATCGTGACCTGGGTGTCATGGTGCACCAGTCATTGAAAGCAAGCATGCAGGTGCAGCAGGCAGTGAAGAAAGCGAATGGTATGTTGCCATTCATAGCAAGAGGATTTGAGTTTAGGAGCAGGGAGGTTCTGCTGCAGTTGTACAGGGCCTTGGTGAGACCGCACCTGGAGTATTGTGTGCAGTTTTGGTCTACTAACCTGAGGAAAGACATTCTTGCCTTAGAGGGAGTACAGAGAAGGTTCACCAGATTGATCCCTGGGATGGCGGGACTTACATATGAGGAAAGACTGGATAGACTGGGCTTGTACTCGCTGGAATTTAGAAGACTGAGGGGGGATCTTATAGAAACATATAAAATTCTTAAGGGGTTGGAAAGGCTAGATGCGGGAAGATTGTTCCCGATGTTGGGGTCCAGAACCAGGGGTCACAGCTTAAGGATAAGGGGGAAGTCTTTTAGGACCGAGATGAGAAAACATTTCTTCACACAGAGAGTGGTGAGTCTGTGGAATTCTCTGCCACAGAAGGTAGTTGAGGCCAGTTCATTGAGGCCAGTTCATTGAGGCCAGTTCATTGAGGCCAGTTCATTGGCTATATTTAAGAGGGAGTTAGATGTGGCCCTTTTTGCTCAAGGGATCAGGGGGTATGGAGAGAAGGCAGGTACAGGTTACTGAGCTGGATGATCAGCCATGATCATATTGAATGGTGATGCAGGCTCGAAAGGCCGAATGGCCTACTCCTGCACCTATTTTCTATGTTTCTATGTTTCTATGAAACATATAAGATTATTAAGGGGTTGGACACGTTAGAGGCAGGAAACATGTTCCCAATGTTGGGGGAATCCAAAACCAGGGGCCACAGTTTAAGAATAAGGGTGTAAGATTTGAGAAGTTTTCCCTCATTTGGAAAGCAACACCAAACCAAAGAGCTGCAGTTTGGACATTTTAAACGAGAGACTGGGGCTGATAGCGGAGAAAGGCTGCGGTCAGATTAACAAAGGATGTCACAATCTGTGGGTCCTAAAATGGCCGCAGGACCTCGTGACCAGCCACAAAAAGTAAAAACCTTACAACCCAGTCTCTAGGTTTCTGCAAAGCTACGGCCAGAACAAAGGATGGGTATTGGCCATGCAGAAACCTACGAAACCAGGTCGGAGTCCAGACACTGGGGCGCTGACATCAGCATACTCACAATGCCCCAAGCCGACCTAAACAGTTCATCTCAGTGAGGGGGCACAATAGCCCATAGAAAACTACCTGGTAGGTGATGGGAAACCAGTTAACACCCATCACCTCACAACAAAATCCCAATTAACACCGTCTGGCCATCCCCGGTATCCCCGAACATAAGCGCAGATCAGAAGAAAAACTCATACATATCTTTTTGAACAAAGAGATTCCAAGATCTGGCGGGAGATAGGACGGGTCAGAAATAGTATAACTGGCCACTACTTTTGGGTGAAAAAGTTAAGTCAAGAAGCGCAGAGAAAACCGGGTTCGAAGTCAACTGAAGGCAAGAAGAGAGTCGGAAGGAAGTCAAACGAATGCAGGAGGAAGAAACGACAGGCAAGGAGAACGGATGCAAGAGAGAGGAACAGGGACGCAACTCGAGAAGAAATACTGCCAAACGAACAGCCAGTAACCCCAGTAATAACCCCATGGTGAGCATGTACTCCAAATCATACATATCCTGGACACAGTTTAGTGTAGAGGGAAGGGTGGTTGTTAATAAACGTTGGGTGTGTATTGAAATATGTGTTGGTCAATGTTGCGATGTGTTGTACGTTCCCCATCTTACAGTCGTGTATATGTCTTGTAGAACTGTGTGTTTAAGAATTCATAAGTAAAAGGGTATTCGTGTATATGTTTTGTGGAACTGTGTGTTTTTAGAATTCAGAGTAAAAGGCATTCGGGTATATGTCCTGTGGAACTGTGTGTGTTTAATGATTCATAGGTATAAGTATTCGTGTGATTCGGTACGTGTTTAATAAGTATGTCATATAGCAATGTATAAATATTCATGGACAATAGTCCCAAGCGCTGAATAAAAGCCTTTTCCATTTAAACCCTGGTTTTCAAATCTGGTCTGGTTGAATTTTTCTGCACTATAAGAGCTCCTGCATCTAAGTCCAGTGTCATGAACTGTAAGGGGTGAGTGGGTCGAACCACTCACGGGGAACCAGTGTGCACGGCCTGGTCAAGGGATCAGAGCAAGGCACGGGGACCTTAGGTCGGGCGAAAGCTCGGCGCAGAAACCCCTTACAAGGGGTAGGCCATTTAAAACGGAAATGAGGAAAAACGTTTTCAGTCAGAGAGTTGTGAATCTGTGGAATTCTCTGCCTCAGAAGGCAGTGGAGGCCAATTCTCTGAATGCATTCAAGAGAGAGCGAGATAGAGCTCTTAAGGATAGCAGAGTCAGGGGGTATGGGGAGAAGGCAGGAACGGGGTACTGATTGAGAATGATCAGCCATGATCACATTGAATGGTGGTGCTGGCTCGAAGGGCCGAATGACCTCCTCCTGCACCATAAACGCAAATCTAATACAATTTATTCCCAAGGATAAAATAAATTAAAAATTAAAAAAATTCCGAGCAATTGCCATGAAACTCTGTTTAAACAATATGCAAATGATGGCGTAGCGGTAGAGCCACCACCTAATAGCGCCAGACACCTGGGTTCAATCCTGACTACGAGTGCTTGTCTGTACGGAGTTTGTACGTTCTCCCCGTGACCTGCCTGGGTTTTCTCCGGTTTCGTCCCACACTCCAAAGACGAACAGGTTTGTAGGCTGATTGGCTTGATATAAATGTAAATTGTCCCTGGTGTGTGTAGGATAGCGCTAGTGTGCGGGCATCGCTGGTCGGCGCGGACTCGTTGGGCCGAAGGGCTTGCCTCCGCGCTGTATCTCTAAACTAAACTAATCGTTTGCCTTAAAACTCTGTTTAAACGGTGTGCAAACCAAAATCGTCTATCTGAGAATAAAACTGCTTTGCTTTAAGCCACTTAAATCATTTTCATTCTATTTTATTTCAAAACACAAAGGTGAGATAGTCATCGTAACCTTTCCATCATGAGTAATTCAATATAAATCCTCCTCAGTTTTAATAACGATCTCAGTTATTCAGGCGTTTTTGAACCTTTTGAATATTTCTGGGTGACTCTAATCTACTGGAACATAATAGACAATAGACAATAGGTGCAGGAGGAGGTCATTCGGCCCTTCGAGCCAGCACCGCCATTCAATGTGATCATGGCTGATCATTCTCAATCAGTACCCCGTTCCTGCCTTCTCCCCATACCCCCTGACTCCAGTATCCTTAAGAGCTCTATCCAGCTCTCTCTTGAATGCATTCAGAGAATTGGCCTCCACTGCCTTCTGAGGCAGAGAATTCCACAGATTCACAACTCTCTGACTGAAAACGTTTTTCCTCATCTCAATTCTAAATGGCCTACCCCTTATTCTTAAACTGTGGCCCCTGGTTGTGAACTCCCCCAACATTGGGAACATGTTTCCTGCCTCTAACGTGTCCAACCCCTGAATAATCTTATACGTTTCGATAAGATCTCCTCTCAATCCTTCTAAATTCCAGTGTATACAAGCCTAGTCGCTCCAGTCTTTCCACATATGAAAGTCCCGCCATTCCGGGAATTAACCTAGTAAACCTACGCTGCACGCCCTCAATAGCAAGAATTGCACTGTAATCCTGCTGTGATGGATGAATATGCATTAATTTATTGATGTCAGGTGTGGGTCAGTAGGTGATGCTTGAGCTCCTAAGTTCGAAGAGTAATGGGTTCAACCTCCCTCCAGAAACTAGTTACCAAGAAAAGGGATGGACGTTGTTTTTACAGCTACCCACTCCAACGATCATCACGTTCTGGAGATAGACACAAAAAAGCTGGAGTAACTCAGCGGGACCAGACCTGGAGTACTGTGTGTGCAGTTTTGGTCTCCAAATTTGAGGAAAGGACATTCTTGCTATTGAGGGAGTGCAGCATTGGTTCACGAGGTTAATTCCCTCGTGAATGGTGGGACTGTCGTATATGTTGAAAGACTGGAGCGACTAGGCTTGTATACCCTGGAATTTAGAAGGATGAGAGGGGATCTTATTGAAACATATAAGATTATTAAGGGGTTGGACACGTTAGAGGCAGGAAACATGTTCCCGATGTTGGGGGAGTCCAGAACCAGGGGCCACAGTTTAAGAATAAGGGGTAGGCCATTTAGAACGGAGATGAGGAAAAACCTTTTTCACTCAGAGAGTTGTAAATCTGTGGAATTCTCTGCCTCAGAAGGCAGTGGAGGCCAATTCTCTGGATGGTTTCAAGAGAGAGCTAGATAGAGCTCTTAATGATAGCGGAGTCAGGGGGTATGGGGAGAAGGCAGGAACGGGGTACTGATTGAGAATGATCAGCCATGATCACATTGAATGGCGGTGCTGGCTCGAAGAGCCGAATGGCCTCCTCCTGCATGGCGGTGCTGGCTCAAAGGGCCTGCACCTATTGTCTATTGACAGGCAGAATCTCTGGAGAGAAGGAATGGGTGCCATTTCGGGTCCAGACCCCTCCTCAGGCCCAGAAGAAGGGTCTCAACCTGAAACATCACCCGTTCCTTCTCTCCAGAGATGCTGCCTGTCCTGCTGATTTACTCCAGCCTTTTGTGTCTATCTTCGGTATAAACCGGCATCTGCAGTTCCTTCCTACACATTTCCTTCTGGAGGCAATAGTGACTGCACGTGCTGAACCAGTAGGAAGAAAACTATAGCTGCTGGAGAAACTCAGCAGGTCTACGGAGGGACGTCGACACAAAAATGCTGGAGTAACTCAGCGGGTCAGGCAGCACCTCGGAAGAGAAGGAATGGGTGACGTTTCGGGTCGAGACCCTTCTTCAGACTGATCTACGGAGGGAATGAGGGAGGGAGGAACTGCAGGTGCAGGGCGATCGTTTCGCTGAACACCTTCGATCAGTCCGCCTGGACTGACCTGATCTCCCGGTTGCCAAACACTTTAATTCCCCTTCCCATTCCCACACGGACCTTTTTGTCCCAGGCCTCCTCCATTGTCAGGGTGAGGCTAAACGCAAATTGGAGGAACAGCATCTCATATTTCGCTTGGCCAGCTTACAACCCAGTGGTGTGATTCATGATTTCTCTCATTTCAAGTATCTCCCTCTCTCTCCATTCCACACCCACCCAAGTCAGTCTTGTTCTCACCCAGCAAACAGCTGACAATGCCCTATTTCCTTTATCATCGTTACTTTTTTTGCATACCCTTCATTCACTTGTTCTATATCTCTCTACATCACCGTCTATATCTCTCGTTTCCCTTTCCCCTGACTCTCAGTCTGAGGGAGGGTCTTAACGTGAAACGTCACCCATTCCTTCTCGCCAGAGATGCTGCCTGTCCCGCTGAGTTACTCCAGCATTTTGTGTCTGAACTCATCCTAATTGTGCACCTGACCTAATGAACGACTTGAGAGAGGGGGGAAGGCGAGAGGGGGGGGGGGGGGGGGGGGGGGGGGGAGAGAGGGGGAGGCGAGAGGGGAGAAGAGAGGGGGTGGAAGAGTAGGGGGAGAATGGGGGGGGGCGGAGAGAAGGGGGAGGAGAAGGGGAGAAGAGGGAGATGGAGAGGGGGGTGAGGGTGGAGAGGTAGGAGTGTGGGGGAAAGGGACTAGGAAGGGTTTACGAGTTCACATTGAGTGGACCTGACCAGAGGGTGAGGGAAGTGAATGAATGGTCCAAGTGCCACCCGACACCCAACAAGTCGCTCCTCATTGATTACATGCAGGCGAGCCACTCACACAAACTTTTGGTTCATGAGTCGATACAGAAAGTGTTATCACCATAGTTATCACCGTTGTAGTCACTTGCTAAATTTAAACAGATGATCATCGAATGTTTCCGCTGTGCTCAATGGGTAGCAACTCCGGTTTCACCTCCAATTTAGACTTTAGAGATACAGCCGGGGGGAAACAGGCCCTTCGGCCCACTGAGTCCAGGCCGACCAGCATTCACCAGCACTATCCTACGCACACACAGGACAATGCACAATGTTCAACAAACCCAATTAGCCGACAAAACTGTTCGGCTTTGGAGTGTGGGAGGAAAGAGGAGCACGCAGGTCACGGGGAGAACGTGCAAACTCCGTACGGACAGCACCCGTGGTCAGGATCAAACCCGGGTCTCTGGCGCTGTAGGGCAGCAACTCTACCGCCGCGCCACCGCGCTGCCCTCTAATCGTGGTAACTCAAGAGCAAGTATGTCACTTAACACACGGTTGGAGCAGTCAGTTTAGTTTAGTTTAGTTTACAGATACAGCGTGGGAACAGGCCCTTCGGCCCACCGAGTCCGCGCCGACCAGCGATCCCCGCACACTAACACTATCCCACACACGCTGGGGACAATTCACTCTTACACCAAGCCAATTAACCTACAAACCTGTACGTCTTTGGAGTGCGGGAGGAAACCGAAGATCTCGGAGCATAAAAAAGCCACGCTTGTCACGGGGAGAACATACAAACTCCGTACAGACAGCACCCGTAGTCAGGATCAAACACGGGTCTCTGGCGCTGCGAGGCAGCAACTCTACCGCCGCGCCACCGTGCGGTCCTTGCATGAAGTGATTGTGTTGATACTCACAGCTGTGGCAGGTTTCTCCAGTGTAGCCCGTCCCCGCACAGTCACAGTGAAAGTTGTTCCAGGACTGCGAACATTCCCCGCCATGTTCACAGTAATTTGGTAGACACCTGCAATGAGAGGAACTGCCATTAGGATGACCTGCTTGCCAGTAAGTAAGGGAACTCGGTGTCCAGAACACGAGACAACATTGAGAACAGGCGAAGCACTGACTGATTCACACACAAATGACATAGAAACATAGAAACATAGAAAATAGGTGCAGGAGTAGGCCATTCGGACCTTCGAGTCTGCATCGCCATTCAATATGATCATGGCTGATCATCCAGCTCAGTAACCTGTACCTGCCTTCTCTCCATACCCCCTGATCCCTATAGCCACAAGGGCCACATCTAACTCCCTCTTAAATATAGCCAATGAACTGGCCTCAACTACCTTCTGTGGCAGAGAATTCCACAGACTCACCACTCTCTGTGTGAAGAAATGTTTTCTCATCTCGGTCCTAAAAGACTTCCCCTTATCCAGGGCCGTCTTAACGCATGGGCCTGATGGGCACTTGCCCGGGGCTCCACGAGCATAGGGGCCCCATGCTGATCTGTGTATGTTAAGTGACTTGCAATAAATAAATACTACTTTAAAAATGTAGGTTCAATAAGTGCTTTTCTCGCAACATTTTCGGTCCCTAAGTGCTTCTCACAGCGATCTGTAAGTGCTTTTCGCAACAATGTAGCACCCTAATTCCACCGCTAAGTGCTTTTCGGTAAGTGCTTTTCGCCGGCACGACAGGGGGGGGGGCTGGTAGGGAAAGGGGGGTGGGGGAGAGTAACGGTAGGGGCCCCAGTACACTGCTTTGCCCGGGGGCCCATAATGCTGTAAAAATGGCCCTGCCTTTATCCTTAAGCTGTGATCCCTGGTTCTGGACTTCCCCAACATCGGGAACAATCTTCCCGCATCTAGCCTCTCCAACCCCTTAAGAATTTTATATGTTTCAATAAGATCCCACCTCAGTCTTCTAAATTCCAGCGAGTATAAGCCGAGTCTATCCAGTCTTTCCTCATATGAAAATCCTGCCATCCCAGGGATCAATCTGGTGAACCTTCTCTGTACTCCCTCTAAGGCTAGAATGTCTTTCCTCAGATTAGGAGACCAAAACTGTACGCAATACTCCAGGTGTGGTCTCACCAAGGCCCTGTACAACAGCAGCAGAACCTCCCTGCTCCTATACTCAAATCCTCTTGCTATGAATGCTAACATCCCACGTAAAAGTCAGAGGCACAAGGAACTGCAGATTCTGGTTCACACACAAAAAAAAAAGACACACACAGCAGGTCAGGCAGCATCTCTGGAGAATGGACACAAAGTGCTGGAGTACGCGTGTCGGGCAGCATCTCAGGAGAACATGGACAGGTGAGATTTTGCTGCTTTGATTTTCAGTCTGAAGAAGGGTCCCGAACCAAATCGTCACCTTGCCTATTCTCCAGAGAAAGTGTGTAGGGAGGAACTGCAGGTGCTGTCAGTCTGAAGAAGGGCCTCGACCCGAAATGTCACCTATTCCACTTTCCCAGAGATGCTGCCTGACCCGCTGAGTTACTCCAGCAATGTGTGTCCCCTGGTTCTCAGTCTGAAGAAGGGTCTCGACCCGAAGCATCGCCTATTCCTTTTCTCCAGGGATGCTGCCCGACCCGCTGAGTTACTCCAGCACTTTGTCTCTACTTTCCAGAGATGTTGCCTGACCCGCTGAGTTATCGGCGTGGACCTGATGGGCCAAAGAGCCTGTTTCCGTGCTGTATCAATAAACTAAATTAAACTCTATCAACAGTGCCCTGCAGAACTGCCAATTGTGCTCAGTATGATAGGCATCAATGGATATCTGTGTGTGTGTGTGTGTGTGTGTGTGCGTGTGAGAGAGAGAGTGTGTGAGAGAGAGTGTGTGAGTGTGTGGTGTGAGAGAGAGTATAAGAGAGAGTGAGAGTCATAGAGTGATACAGTGTGGAAACAGGCCCTTCGGTCCAACTTGCCCACACCGGTCAACATGTCCTAGCTACACTAGTCCCACCTGCCTGCGCTTGGTCCATATCCCGCCAAACCTGTCCTATCCATGTACCTGTCTAACTGTTTCTTAAACGTTGGGATAGTCCCAGCCTCAACTACCTCCTCTGGCAACTTGTTCCATGCACCCACCACCCTTTATGTGAAAAAGTTACCCCTCAGATTCCTATTAAATCTTTTCCCCTTCACCTAGAACCTTTGTCCCCTGGTCCTGGATTCCCCTACTCTGGGCAAGAGACTCTGTGCATCTACCCGATCTATTCCTCTCATGATTTTCTACACCTCCACACAACTTCTAGGGACAACTTCTAATTTTACCGAAGCCAATTAACCTACAATCATGTACGTCTTTGGAGTGTGGGAGGGAACTGGAGCACCAGGAGGCAAACCCACGCAGGTCACGGGGAGAACGGACAAACACCGTGAGTTTGATCCGTGCTCAGGATCGAACCCGGGTCTCCGGCGCTGTAAGGCAGCAATTCCACCGCTGCGCCACCGCGCCGCTCGTGATACAAATAAAAACATTTTGGATTTTAGTGCTCAACCTCACAGAGCTTATTTACTTCACTGCAGTGGCTTCTGCGTATCTTTACAGAAACCAGGCAACGCACCGCATAAAGAGCTATTGCATGAGCAGTCTGAGACATATTTACATAATGAGAGACAAACATAAAGGTTATTCAGCATGATTTCCTCGATATGCTGTTCCTTATGCCAAATAAATTACGACTTTAAAAACTAATGGGCTATCGCTAACATGGACATTGGCTCAGCGGTTGAGTTGCTGCCTTACAGCGCCAGAGACCCAAGTTTGGTCCTGACTACAGGTGCTTTTAGTTTATTTTAGTTTAGAGATAGAGCACGGAAACAGGCCCTTCGGCCCACCGGGTCCTCGCCGACCAGCGATCCCCGCAAATTAACCCTATCCTACACACACTATGGACGATTTTTATATTTACCAAGCTAATTAACCTACAAACCTGTACATCTTTGGAGTGTGGGAGAACGTACAAACTCCGTCCAGACGGCGCCCGTAGTCAGGATCGAACACGGGTCTCCGGCGCTGCATTCGCTGTAAGGCAGCAACTCTACCGCTGCGCCACCATGCTTGTTCATCCCGGAATTAATATGTTCTCCCTGTGACTGCGTGGGTTTTCTGCACATGCTCCGATTTCCTCCCACATTGGCCTTCATAACAAGAGGAGTTGAGTATAGGAGCAAAGAGGCCCTTCTGCAGTTGTACAGGGCCCTAGTGAGACCACACCTGGAGTACTGTGTGCAGTTTTGGTCTCCAAATTTGAGGAAGGATATTCTTGCTATTGAGGGCGTGCAGCGTAGGTTTACAAGGCGGGACTGTCTTATGTTGAAAGACTGGAGCGGCTAGGCTTGTATACACTGGAATTTTAGAAGGATGAGAGGGGATCTTATCGAAACATATAAGATTATTAAGGGGTTGGACGCGTTAGAGGCAGGAAACATGTTCCAAATGTTAGGGGAGTCCAGAACCAGGGGCCACAGTTTAAGAATAAGGGGTAGGCCATTTAGAACGGAGATGAGGAAAAACCATTTCTGTGAATCTGTGGAATTCACTGCCTCAGAAGGCAGTGGAGGCCAAGTCTTTGAATGCATTCAAGAGAGAACTAGATAGAGCTCTTAAGGATAGTGGAGTCAGGGGGTATGGGGAGAAGGCAGGAACGGGTATTGATTGAGAATGATCAGCCATGATCACATTGAATGGTGGTGCTGGCTCGAAGGGCCGAATGGCCTACTCCTGCACCTATTGTCTGTTGTCTATTGTCTATTCCAAAGCCATGCAGGTTTGTAGGTTAATTGGCTTCTGTAAATTGTCCCTAGTATGTAGGATAAAGAATCAGTGTCCACGTGATCACTGGTCAGCATGGACGCTGTACCTCTGAAGTGAAATTGAAATTAAACTCTCGTTCTGTTTAGAGATACAGCGCAGGAACAGGCCCTTCGGCCCACCGAGTATATGCTGACCATTGATCACCCATTCACACTAGTTCAATGTTATCCCACTTTCTCATCCAATCCCTACAGATGGGGAATAATTTACGAAGGCCAATTAACCTACCCAACCCACTGATCTTTGGGATGTGAGGGGAAACCAGAGCGCTGAGAGGAAATCCAAGCGGCCACGGAGAGAACGTGCAAACTCCACTCAGACAGAACCTGGTGTCGATTAGGAAAAGGAAATGTGCAACGAGACCTGGGTGTCCTTGTACAACAGTCACTGAAGGAAAGCATGCGGGTACAGCAGGCGGTGAAAGAAACTAATGGCATGTTGGACTTCACAGCGAGAAGATTTGAGTATAGGAGCAAGGAGGTCCTACTGCAGTTGTACAGAGCCCCAGTGAGACAACACTAGGAGTATGGTGTGCAGTTTTGGTCTCCTAATTTGAGGAAAGACATTCTTGTTATTGAGGGAGTGCAGCGTAGGTTCACCAGGTTAATTCCTGGGATGGCGGGACTGACGTATGATGAAAGAATGGATCGACTGGGCTTGTATTCATTGGAATTTAGAAGGATGAGAGGGGATCTTATAGAAACATACTAAATTCTTCAGGGATTCGACAGGCTCGATACAGGGGAAATGTTCCCAATGATGGGGGAGTGCAGAACCAGGGGCCACAGTTTAAGAATAAGGGGTAGGCCATTTAGAACAGAGATGAGGAAAACTTTTTTCACCCAGAGAGTTGTGAATCTGTGGAATTCTCTGCCTCAGAAGGCAGTGGAGGCCGATTCTCTGAGATGCTTTCAAGAGAGAGTTAGACAGAGCTCTTCAAGATAGCGGAGTCAGGGAGTATGGGGAGAAGGCAGGAACGGGGTACAGATTGTGGATGATCAGCCATGATCACGGTGAATGGCGGTGCTGGCTCGAAGGGCCGAATGGCCTACCTCCACCTATTGTCTGTTGTCTATTGTATAGCTGGAACATATTGGGGGGGTGGGCAAGTTGGGCCGAAGGGCCTGTTTCCACACCGTATCACTCGACGACTCTAAATAAACTCCACATCTGACCTGCCGATGCTCTAATGGCTCAGAAGACCCATTTACAAGTGCTTTACTGGTGGTAGTATTTTTTCGCTTGAAATCTAGCCATCGGTTTTAAATGCATTTTGTCAGGCACTTTGAGCCAACGGGTTATCGAGAGGCAGTTTGTGTCTCAGTCTGGATTGCCCATAAGATTAAACCAGGTTCTTTATGGAACGAGAACTGCAATTTGACTTAACTGGAGCAGAGCTTTCTTGGCGAATTTAGTCTTGCGTGGCATCATGGAGCATTAGCCACTCCAGCACACACCAAGGTAGACGTATTACCGCAGGGCAAGAGGTCACTCTCCAGTTGTTGACGTGTTAAAGTGATAGTTTCATCTCAAGTGCGAGTGAGTAGTTTCAATATCATCGGCAGGAGAGAGCAATCTCTTACCCGCACTTGGCAGCCAGAAGTAAACCTACAAAGATAGACTTACATATGAGGAAAGACTGGATAGACTGGGCTTGTACTCGCTGGAATTTAGAAGACTGAGGGGGGATCTTATAGAAACATGTAAAATTCTTAAGGGGTTGGAGAGGCTAGATGCGGGAAGATTGTTCCCGATGTTGGGGGAGTCCAGAACCAGGGGTCACAGCTTAAGGATAAGGGGGAAGTCTTTTAGGACCGAGATGAGAAAACATTTCTTCACACAGAGAGTGGTGAGTCTGTGGAATTCTCTGCCACAGAAGGTAGTTGAGGCCAGTTCATCGGCTATATTTAAGAGGGAGTTAGATGTGGCCCTTTTTGCTAAAGGGATCAGGGGGTATGGAGAGAAGGCAGGTACAGGCTACTGAGCTGGATGATCAGCCATGATCATATTGAATGGCAGTGCAGGCTCGAAGGGCCGAATGGCCTACTCCTGCACCTATTTTCTATGTTTCTCTGTTTCTATGACACAAAATGCTGGAGTAACTCAGCGGGACGGGCAGCATCTCCGGATGGAAGGAATGGGTGACGTTTCGAGCCGAGCCCCGTCTTCATACGCCGCCTGCCCGCCTGTCCCGCTGAGTTACTCCAGCATTTTATGTCCAACTTCAGTGCAAACCAGCATCTGCAGTGCCTTCCTGCACAGCAATACATTGCTGCAAGTAGTTACCTTTCATAGGAACCTATGAACAGTGCGGGTATCAGGGGTGATGGGGAGAAGACAGGAGAATGGGGTGAGGTGGGAGAGATAGATCAGCCTCGATTGAATGGCGGAGTAGACTTGATGGGCCTAATGGCCTAATTCTGCTCCTATCATATGTGAACATGAAGTTTATAAAGCCAGCTACACAATGGGAGGGACAGAGGCACGGTGGTAGAGTTGCTGCCTTACAGCGCCAGAGGCCCGGGTTCGAGCCTGCCTGCGGGTGCTGTCTGTACGCAGTTTGTACCCGCGTGGGACCAAACGAAATATGAGGTGCTGTTTCTCCAATTTGTCGACTGTTTCGCTGAACACCTCCACTCAGTCCGTGGTTTCCCGGATGCTGGACACTCTAATTCCCCCTCCCATTCCCACACTGACCTCTCTGTCCTGGGCCTCCTCCACCATCAGAGTGAGGCCCAACACAAATTGGAGGAACAGCACCTGATATTTCGCTTGGGCAGCTTACACCCCAGTGGTGTGATTATTGATTTCTCTCATTTCAAGTATCCATTGCATTCCCTCTCTCGCCACCCCCGCTCCACCCCTAGTCGTCCGGCTAGTTTCGCTGTTTGTATCCCCTTGTTATCACCTTTTCCACAGCCAACAATGGACCATTGTGGGCTCCACCGTTACTTGATCATCGGTGCTGGATTTGATTTGTTCTTTTCATACCTTTCATTCATTTGTTCCTTGCACCTTTACATAGCTCAAGCTTCCCTCTCCCCTGACCCTCAGTCTGAGTAAGGGTCTCAACCCAAAACGTCACCTATTCCTTTTCTTCAAAGATCCTGCCCGACCCACTGAGTTACTGCAGCATTTTGTGGCTATTCTCCAGAGATGCTGCCTGACTAGCTGAGTTTCTCCAACACTTTGTGTCTATTCTCCAGAGATGCTGCCTGACCTGCTGAGTTACTCGACCCGAAACGTCACCCATTCCTTCTCTCCAGAGATGTTGCCTGTCCCGCTGAGTTACTCCAACATTCTGTGTCTATCTTCGACTTAAACCAGCATCTGCAGTTCTTTCCTGCACACTTTGTGTCCATTGTTGGGTAATGGTACAATATTGAAGAAATTCAAAACCATATAATACTTTAAGACAATGTATGTTACTAAAGCATAAATCATAGTTTTTAATCTGAATAAGGGGAAGGCCATTTAGAACGGAGATGAGGAAGAACTTTTTCAGTCAGAGTGGTGAAGGTGTGGAATTCTCTGCCTCAGAAGGCAGTGGAGGCCAGTTCGTTGGATGCTTTCAAGAGAGAGCTGGATAGAGCTCTTAAGGATAGCGGAGTGAGGGGGTATGGGGAGAAGACAGGAACGGGGTACTGATTGAGAGTGATCAGCCATGATCGCATTGAATGGCGGTGCTGGCTCGAAGGGCTGAATGGCCTACTCCTGCACCTATTGTCTATTGTCTATTGTCTATTGAAAGACAGTGTACGCTATTTATCCTTGATTAGCCATTCATAAGTGACAAAGATCAAGAATCTTTAAGTCTGAAGAAGGGTCTCGACCCAAAACGTCATCCATTTCTCTCCAGAGACGCTGCCTGTCCCGCTGAGTTACTCCAGCATTTTGTGTCTATCTTTAATCATCACATGGTCTGAGGACGGTACCTAATGAAATTCTTACATGCAGGAGCACGACAGACTTGTAAACACAATCAATGCACGTAGATAATATGTAATAAACAAAAATTAAATAAATTGATAAACACAATACTAGTGTTAAAAAATAAAAAACGTCCTTAATGCAACTAAAGATAGTCTTCAGTTGATTGCTGAGGTTAGACAATAGACAATAGACAAGAGACAATAGGTGCAGGAGGAGGCCATTCGGCCCTTCGAGCCAGCACCGTCATTCAATGTGATCATGGCTGATCACTCTCAATCAGTACCCCGTTCCTGCCTTCTCCCCATACCCCCTGCCTCCGCATTCCTTAAGAGCTCTATCTAGCTCTCTCTTGAATGCATTCAGAGAATTGGCCTCCACTGCCTTCTGAAGCAGAGAATTCCACAGATTCACAACTCTCTGACTGAAAAAGTCTTTCCACATCTCAGTTCTAAATGGCCTACCCCTTATTCTTAAACTGTGGTCCCTTGTTCTGGACTCCCCCAACATTGGGAACATGTTTCCTGCCTCTAACGTGTCCAACCCCTTAATAATCTTATACTTTTCGATAAGATCTCCTCTCATCCTTCTAAATTCCAGTGTATACAAGCCTAGTCTCTCCAGTCTTTCAACATATGACAGTCCCGCCATTCCAGGAATTAACCTAGTAAACCTACGCTGCACGCCCTCAATAACAAGAATATCCTTCCATGCCAGTTTCCGTGCTGTATCTCTAAACTAAGCTAAACTGAAGTAGACATCGGCTTAAGGTGAGGGGGAAAAGATTTAATAGAAACCTAAGGGGTAACTTTTTTTACACAAAGGGTGGTAGGTGTATGGAATGAGGTGCTGGAGGAGGTAATTGTGGCAGGTACTATCTCAACGTTTAAAAAAAATTGGACAGGTATGTGGATAAGACAGTTTTAGATGGATATGGGCCAAACATAGGCAGGTCGGGCTAATGTAGATGGGGCATTTTGGGAGGTGTGGACAGGTTGGGTCCATGCTGTTTCCACGCTGTGTGACTCTATGACTATATCCCTTGTGTGCGGTTGAGTTTAGAGATACAGTGCGGAAACAGGTCCTTTCGGCCCACCGGGTCCTTGCCGACCAGCGATCCTCGCACATTAACAGTATCCTACACCCACTAGGGACAATTGTTACATTTACCAAGCCAATTAACCTACATCTTTGGAGTGTGGGAGGAAACCGAAGATCTCAGTGGAAACCCACGCAGATCACGGGGAAAACGTACAAACTCCGTACAGACAGCGCCCGCAGTCGGGATCGAACCCGGGTCTCCGGCGCTGCATTCGCTGTAAGGCCGCAACTCTACCGCTGCGCCACCGTGCTGCTTGCTGAGTTAGTGTGAAAGAACAGGTCAATTGGTCCTGGCTCTTGTGCTCACTGTTAATGGCAGCGGGGGGATCCTTGGACTGAAACTAAATTGGGCCACCTCCCTTCAGGTAGGTTTTCCGGGGAGAATCAATTTCTAAGCAGCCACGTTCTCACTTTGTGAGTCAAAAAGAAACCTATTGCTATTCCCCGACATAAACCAGTCAGAGAAGCCAGCTAGAAATTAAAATCCATGCTGAGAGGCATCCGGCAAAGAGGTTAACCTGTGCCATTCAGTTGGAACGTTTCAGGTTAATGTTTTTGTTAATAATACATGAGGCGAATTATCAAATTCACATTAAGGTCTGGAACTCTATGAAACTCTGTGCCAAAATCGAGCTGCAAGACTGGGCTGTACAGAACAGATTGAATGCCATTACTAAACCATTGGCATTTATCCACACATGGCTCATAGTGGGATCTTTACAATTGTTTTATCTGGAGTTACAAATCTCTTTGGTATAAAGGGTCGACGGGATGGCGCAGGGGCAGAGTTGCTGCCTGACAGCGCCGGGTTCGATCCTGACTTGTTCGGGTGCTTGTCTGTACGGAGCCTGTACGTTCCCCCCGTGACTGCGTGAGTTTTCCCCGGGTGCTCCAGTTTCCTCCAAAGACGTACAGGTTTGTAGGACGAAGATCACAGGGTCTTGAATCTCGACCTGAAACGTCGCCAATTCCTTTTCTCCAAAGATGCTGTCTGACCCACTGAGTCACTGCAGCTTTTTGTGTCTATCTTCGGTTTAAACCAACATCTGCATTTCCTTCCCACAGATTTTTAGGTTAAATGGTAAAAATTGTAAATCATCCCTCGTGTGCAGGATGTGTAGGGAAAAAAAATACTGCAGATGCTGGTTTAAACCAAAGGCAGACACAAAATGCTGGAAAAACTCAGCGGGCCAGGCAGCATCTCGGGAGAGAAGGAATGGGTGACGTTTCGGGTCGATACCCTTCTTCAGACTGATGTCAGGGGAGGGGGCGTGACAAAACTGAGATGTTGTTGGAGACAGGAAGACTAGTGGGGGAACTGGGAAGGGGGAGGGGACAGAGAGGGGAGGCAGGGGCTATCTGAAGTTAGAGAAGTCAATGTTCAGACCGCTAGGGTGTTGGACAGTGCTTGTGTATGGGGATCGCTGGGTGGTGCGGACCCGATAGGCCGAAGATCTTGTTTCAGTGTTGTATTTTTAAACTAAACTAAACAAAACTAAACTAAAGCTGCCAGGTATTGTCATCTTCATCCTTTGGAAGCATTTATCCAAATGGTCCCCAAACTCAAATGGCAGCTATTTCACCTCGTGGGTCAAAAAATTGCCTTAGAAACAAACATGACCCGTAGGCCTTGCTTGCTGTTATTTCTGGCCGTGGGGAGGAGTGGATAGAAGATGGTGGAGAGGAACTTGGTAACATGAAGAGGAGGGAGCATATTGTACGCTTGACGTACTTTTCCAGTCACCGAGCAAATGATTGTTATTTGTGTAATCAACCCGTTTTTATCACTTTTTTCCTAAATTGAGTTCTAACCAGAACAAAGCGATACAATGAATCACTAACTACTTGGAAATTAGATTCTTCATTAAAAATAATTATTGGACTAAACAGGTGTGGTTACCTCAGGTATAATCTTTGCACCTTCTTCCTGTGACTGCTTGGGTTTTCTCCGGGTGCTCCGGTTTCCTCTCACACCCCGAAAACATAAGTAAATTGGCCTCTGTAAAATTGCCCCTAGGGTGCATGGGCCGAGTGGTCTAATTCCGTAGGTCACATAACAGGGAATATGCCCCGATCTTTATCAACGGGGACAGTGTGGAGAGAGTGTCCAGCTTCAGGTTTCTGAGCACTCACATTTCGGAGGACCTAACATGGTCCAATAACACTGCTGCGCTGGTCAAGAAGGCACAGCAACGACTGTTCTACCTAAGAACACTGAAAAAGTCTGGTCTACCCCAACAGCTGCTGACGACCTTCTACCGCTGCACCATAGAGAGCATCCTAACGCATGGCATCCCTGTGTGGTACCTCAGCTGCACGGAGGCAGAAAGGAAAGCTCTTCAGCGGGTAGCCCATAGAGCTCAGAGGACCATCGGAACACAGCTACCAGCCTTGGAGGGCATCTACAACACACGATGCCTCAGAAAAGCCACCAGCATCCACAAAGACTCTTCACACCCCTGCAACAGTCTGTTCGAACTCCTTCCATCGGGCAGGCGATACAAGGCCTTCTACGCCTGCACCTCCAGACTCAGGAACAGCTTTATCCCCAGGGCCATAGCTGCTATGAACCGGTCCTGCTGAGCCGGATGGTCACATCGCACAGTGAACCGGCACAGATCTACTTGCACTTTATTCTGTCTTAAAACTGTTACAATTTGTTTCGTTGGGTTGTTGTTGTTTAAATTAATTAAATTATTGCATCGTATGGGAGGCGTATTCCCAATCTCGTTGTACCCCTGTACAATGACAATAAAGATATATTGTATTGTATTGTATTGTATTGTATTCTGCTCCTATCATAAGGTCATAAGTAATAAGAGCAGAATTAAATCATTCGGCCCATCAAATCTACTCCGCCATTCAATCATGGCTGATCTATCTCTCCCTCCTAACCCCATTCTCCCCATAACCCCTGACGCCCGTACTAATCAAGAATCTATCCATCTCTGCTTTAAAAATACACATTGACTTGGCTTCCACAGCCTTCTGAAGCAAACAATTCCACAGATTCACCACCCCCTGACTAAAGAAACTCCTCCTCATCTTCCTAAAGGAACGTACTTTAATTCAACGGCCATGACCTCTGGTCCGAGACTCTCCCACTAGTGGAAACATCCTCTCCACGCCCACTCTATCCAGGCCTTTCACTATTTCAATGAGGTCCACCCTCGTTCTACTAAATTCCACCGAGTAAAGGACCAGTGCCGAACACTTGTGAGCTGATGAAAACATGCCAAACGCTCCTCATCCAGAGCTTATGACACCCTTCCTGATCGTACAGTTCATATCATATCATATCATATATATACAGCGCGGAAACAGGCCTTTTCGGCCCACCAAGTCCGCGCCGCCCAGTGATCCCCGCACACTAACACTATTAACACTATCCTACACACACTAGGACAATTTTTACATTTACCCAGCCAATTAACCTACATACCTGTACGTCTTTGGAGTGTGGGAGGAAACCGAAGATCTCGGAGAAAACCCACGCAGGTCACGGGGAGAACGTACAAACTCCTTACAGTACAGCACCCGTAGTCAGGATCGAACCTGAGTCTCCGGCGCTGCATTCGCTGTAAGGCAGCAACTCTACCGCTGCGCTACCGTGCCGCCCTAAGGTTAACACCCTTTCTCATTTTTAATCCTAATCATTATCACGGTCCAAGAATTGTGATTGAGGCTGTGTCAAGAAAGCAAGTTTCAAATAGGAAAATATGCTCTTCCATAGCACCACAAATAATGATGCCAAAGATGGAGTCAAAGCAGCTCGTTGAATTCACAATAGCCGCGGAAAAGCTATCCATTCTATCAGCTTTCCAGATGGCGTTCCATAATCCTGTAGGCTCCAGCATTTCGAGTGCACGTTCAGAGTGTGCTTAAAATTTGAAGAAGGTTTCCTTGCCTTCACCGCCCTTTCGTGGTGTCAGAGTCATCGAGCGATACAGCGTGGAAGCAGGCCCTTCAAGCCCAACTCTCCCACACCCGCCAACATGTCCCAGCTTCACGAGTCCCACCTGCCTGCATTTGGTTAATTATCCCTGCGAACAAGTCCTGTCCATGTAATGAATGGCGGGACTGTCATATGTTGAAAGACTGGAGCGACTGGGATGGAAAACACGGGAATTTAGAAGGATGAGATGGGATCTTATCGAAACGTATAAGATTATTAAGGGGTTGGACACGTTAGAGGCAGGAAACATGTTCCCAATGTTGGGGGAGTCCAGAACAAGGGGCCACAGTTTAAGAATAAGGGGTAGGCCATTTAGAACTGAGATGAGGAAAAACTTTTTCAGCCAGAGAGTTGTGAATCTGTGGAATTCTCTGCCTCAGAAGGCAGTGGAGGCAAATTCTCTGAATGCATTCAAGAGAGAGCTAGATAGAGCTCTGAAGGATAGCGGAGTCAGGGGGTATGAGGAGAAGGCAGGAACGGGGTACTGATTGTGGATGATCAGCCATGATCACATTGAATGGCGGTGCTGGCTGGAAGGGCCGAATGGCCTCCTGCACCTATTGTCTATTGTCTATTGTCTATTGTCTATTGTCTAATCCCAAGGATGTGTGCAGGGAAGAACTGAAGATGCTGGTTTAAATCGAAGATTTGAAAACTCATTTTATTTTTCATCTTTCCCACTTCCGACAACAGCTCATTGATCTGAAACATTAGCTCTGGTTCTCCCTCCACAAACGCTACCCGATCTGCCGAGCCTTTCCAGGATCTCTGTCCGTCTTCATCTCAGATTTCTATTCCTGGCAGAATTCTACCTTTGGTATAATTGCATTGTTAATCGGTAATTCAACTGTTAATAAAAGCATTAAACACCTCAGCAGCTGCTTAAATTATTATTGAATGCACAATGTGTTCAGGAAAGGACTACATTTCATTACCCTTTTGTGATTGATAGGCTCACCCATCACTCTGAATTAGTGAGAAGATTGTCATTAGATGAGTTTCACTTGATAAATTAACCTCGGTTTGAGTCAATGATGTTACCACTACAAATAAATTTGCACAGAATTTCATGTCTCGCTTTAGACTTTAGAGATACAGCGTGGAAAAAAGACCCTTCGGCCCACCGAGTCCGCACCGACCAGCGATCCCCGCACACTAGCGCTATCATACGCACTAGGGCAATTTACAATTTTACCAAAGCCAATTAACCTATAAACCTGTACCCTGTACGACTTTGGAGTGTGGGAGGAAACTGGAGCACCCGGAGAAAACCCACATGGTCACGGGGAGAACGTACAAATTCCGTACAGACAGCACCCGTAGTCAGGATCGAACGTGGGCCTCTGGCGCTGTCAGGCAGCAACTCCACCACTGCGCCACCGTGGCGCCTGAAACTCTCTTGCATTCGGCCGCTGTAGGCCACGGAACTCTGGAGGCTTCTGTTAAACTGGGGACTGAGCAGACGGCAGTGGTGACCCAGGTACTCCTGAGATAAACAAGTCCCCACCGGTGTGCAGAAGCACGGGCCGACTGAGCTATCATTCACAGAAATGCGGATGCGCAGTGCCAGGGAAAAATATATATAATTTGTCAATGTGCTTGCCAGAAGACGGCCTTTTGGAATTAGGGTTGCTGACTGTTCCGTATTAGATTTAGATTTCAATTTTTTTTTAGATTTAGAAATACAACGCAGAAACAGGCCCTTCGGCCCACCGGGTCCGCGCCGCCCAGCGATCCCCACACACTAACACGAGTCCTACACCCACGAGGGACAATTTTTACATTTACCCAGACAATTAACCTTCAAACCTGTACGTCTTTGGAGTGTGGGAGGAAACCGAAGATCTCGGAGAAAACCCACGCAAGTCACGGGGAGAACGTACAAACTCCGTACAGACGGCGCCCGTAGTCAGGATCTAACCTGAGTCTCCGGCGCTGCATTCGCTGTAAGGCAGCAACTCTACCGCTGCGCCACCGTGCCGGAACATTCCCGTTTTTTGGTGCAAAATTGGTTTGTCCCGTACGGGACTGCCCCTTGTCCCGTATTACTAGGGTTGCCAACCTGTCCCGTATTGGCAGGGTTTCCCGTGCAGCAGAGAACAGACGCACTGCAGAGGCCCAGAGGAAACGCACCGTGCGCAAGGCCCGGGCTACCTCCACTTCCACTGCAACACCCAAACACTTGCCGTCCTACGTGTGGGCGTGCCTTCCGGGCCAGGATTGGCCTCACCAGTCACTTCAGGACCCACAGTCACCAATCCTCCAACTGAAAGTGAAGTCATGGTCATCTTCGAACCCGAAGGACGAACAACAACAGTAGGGTTGCCAACCCCCTCACTCCCAAACGAGGGGCAAATGGTGACGTCACCCTTTGCCCCTCATTTGGGAGTGAGGAAGTTGGCAACCCTTGTTTGGAATGCACACATCCCGTATGGAAAGCCTCTCACTCTGAGAGTAAATTCAATGTCCCAATTGTACGCTTGACGTACTTTTCCAGTCACCGAGCAAATGATTGTTATTTGTGTAATCAACCCGTTTTTATCACTTTTTTTCCTAAATTGAGCTCTAACCAGAGCAAAGCGATACAATGAATCACTAACTGCTTGGAAATTAGATTCTTCATTAACAATAATTATTGATCACTGGCTTTTAAAAACTGCCGTTCTGCATCGTTACGCTCCATTGCCCGCTAGCTTCATTGTAAAAGTTCCAATTAAAAAGGTCAATAAGTGAAATAATGCACATTCCTTTTGTTCCATTCAAATTTTCAGAATGGTGAGCGTTAGTTTAGCTTAGTTTAGTTTAGAGATACAGCGCGTAAACAGGCCCTTCAGCCCACCGAGTTCTGTGGTCCTTCATCGATCGACACGTTGCAATCGTGGTACTCCCCCAAGGCGACTCATTCAAGAATAGAGACGTTCAAACTGGAAAGGGGGAGTGTGATGTTTGATGGACTGTGTGGGGTGGGAGGACCCGTTGCTGCTCCCGTGCAGCAGGTGGCGCTGCACAGGACAAAGGGAGATGTTTTGTACATAGTTATCTCGGCTGTACACAGTGTGAGTGTACAGTCAGATTGTGGGGTGGCAGCCATTTTAGTTGTATTGCTGTCAGCATTGAGTTAATGTAATAAAGACTTCTGTTGTACCTTGAAGACTCGCAAAGTTTCATACAGGCATAGAACCAGAACACGAATCTAACGCTATCCTACACCCACTGGGGACAATTTTTTTCATACATTTGACACCGAGCCAATTAACCTACAAACCCGAAGGTGTCACAAAATGCTGGAGTAACTCAGCGGGTCAGGCGGCATCTCTGGAGAGAAGGAATGGGTGACGTTTCGGGTCGAGTCCCCTTCTTCAGACTGAAGAAGGGTCTCGACCCGAAACGTCACCCATTCCTTCTCTCCAGAGATGTCGCCTGACCCGCTGAGTTACTCCAGCATTTTGTGACACCTTCGATTTGTACCAGCATCTGCAGTTATTTTCCTGCACAACCTACAAACCCGTACGACTTTGGAGTGCGGGAGGAAACCGAAGATCTCGGAGAGAACCCACGCAGGTCACGGAGAGAACGTACAAACTGCGTACTGACAAGCAGCCGTGGCCAGGATAGAACCCGGGTCCCTGGCGCCGTAAGGCAGCAGCTCCACCGCTGCGCCACCGTGCCACCGTGCCGCCTGTACTAAAAAGTTAAGATCGAGTATACAGTAAAAATCTCCCTGTCTCTCTTTCCCTCTCCATCATCACTGACAGTGGTTGCTCACTTGAAATGGTATCAGTCACAGCGGGACATGTTCCAACAAGAATCTTATAGGAAGCAATAGATATAAATATAACAATTCTTCTTATTGTCCAGTGGTGTAAACCAGGTGACATTGAGCACACAGCCCATTTGACATCTCTCCCAGCGTGTGCTGTCAATTCACCAGTGCCATGTTTTATGCCGTGGGTCACAGCTTAGATTGAACTCGATGTGTTTTTACACCAGGACCTGAATCTGGATTTAAATGAATGAATGAATGAATGAATGAATGAATGAATGAATGAATGAATGAATAAGTTTATTGGCCAAGTATGTGCATATACAAGGAATGTGCCTCACAGATGACAACACAAACATACAGTTAACAATTAAGAATAAAGCATAACCACATCAAAACATAAGGATACAACATTACGGTCTAAACATGTGGGTGAAAATAAACCAGGGTAAAAAAAAGAGACTACAGACTTTGGTTATTGAGTAGAACTATCACTAGTGGAAAAAAGATGTTTTTATGTCTGGCTGTGGCTGCTTTGACACGCTTCTGTTTCCTTGCACACCCAAAGCTCTTGTGCAGCACAGTGGTGCAGCTGGTAGAGATTCCGCCTCTTAGAGGCCCAACACAAATTGGAGGAACAGCACCTCATATTTCACTTGGGCAGCTTGCACCCCAATGGTATGAACATTGACTGCTCCAACTCCAACCCTTGCATTCCCTCTCTCTCCATCCCTCCCCCATCCTAGTTCTCCGACCAGTCTGACTGTCTTCCTGATTGAACTTTATCTTCGCCTTCCCCCGGCTAACAACGACCCACCCCGCGTTTTCCTTGATTGTCGTGCCCTTTGATGTCTCGTTTTCACACCTCGCCCTTCCTTATCTCTGTGCCTCCCTCTCTCCTGACTCTCGATATGATAGAACTTCATTTAACCCAGGAGAGAAATTGGTCTGCCAACAGTCATAAAAACTCAAGATACACGGAGCATGACATTAAAGTGACGAATGAAAAGGCTTGGGGGGGGGGGGTGCAAAGATTGGGGGGTGGGGGAATGTGGGGGGGTGGGCGGGGGGAGTCAGTCTCAGTCAAAGATACTAGAGGAACAAGATAGACCACTCGACCCTAAAAACCGTAGTACGTCATGGCGCCATTTTAGTAGGCAGAAACTTGCAGAAACATTTAAAAAGAAAAATAACAAAAATCTGTGAGTTGATAGATGAGATATATTCTGCATTTTAATGGTATCATGTCACATACTGCTCCCCTAAAACATTGATTACACTGCGAGAGGCATAACGGGTGGTGTGTTTTGCCTACTAAAATGGCGGACATTTCGTACTACACTTCAGTACAGGCGATTTCAACGGAGTGGTCCATCTTGTTCCTCTAGTATCTTTGGTCTCAGTCTACCCCACGGCAGAAGGGGGAGGGGTTGTACAGTTTGATAGCCACAGGGAAGAAGGATCCCTCAACGACACCATGCGGATCATCACTGGCTGCCTAGGCCCTACTCCGACGGATCTCCTGCCGGTGCTCGCGTGTATCGCACCCGCCAAGCTTCGCAGAGAGTTCTTCACTCATAGGCTGGTGTGCAAGGCCCCATCAGATGCCAAACGTCCTTTGCACCACCTCGCCCAGGATTCACAGCAACTGTGGCCTCTACGCCCGTCATCTCGTCGCCCTTTTCCCCCCGTCACGCAGCGACCCTCTGTGGCTCCGGTTACAACATACTAGGAGCATGGAGGACCAGCTGGGAACAGACACCGCCACCTCCTCAATTCACCGTCGCACCGGACACCACAGCCCCACCCGGCTCGGACGTGCCCCGCGAAGAGTGGGTCGCCCTGAACCGGCTCCGCACAGGGGTCGGCCGGTTCAACGCCAACGTGCATCTTTGGGGGTTGCGTCCATCAGCAGCCTGCGTGTGTGGAGCAGACCAGCAACCAGCGCAGCACGGCATTTTCGACTGCGCTGTCCTCCGTCCCCCCTGGTGGAGGGGTAGACCTCACGGCCCTCGACAACAGCACATCCCACTGGCTACAGCGCCTGGAGGGCGTTACATTACTTCTGCTGCCTCAAACGCAAGAAGACGAAGAAAAAGGGAAGGAGGATGTCCTGTAGCATTCTGTCCTGAATCTTGGCGGGACCAGACCGTTGCTGAAGGTGCTGCCTTGAAGGGCAGTGAACAATGGAAGTGGTGTTGTACGGAAGAAGCGATGGCATGCATTAAGAGCGTCACAAGACATTGTTCATTGGCAGGTGGGGGGGTGGGGGGGGGGGGGGGGGGGTGACAGTGTACATCAGTTACCCCAGGGAAATTGACAGTGTGCATCATTCACTCCAGAAGCAGCAGATAACATTGTTGAATCCACGGGGAATGGCATTAAACAACCCCCGCTCATGCAGGGGTAGAACATTCACATAATTCACTTCAGAAACCTTCGCTCCCAAAGGAGGAGTGGCAGAATACACCTCTCACTTTTGGAGCAGCGAGGTATATTTCAGGGTGTGGAGTCATAGAGTCACGGAGTGATACAGTGTGGAAACAGGCCCTTCGGCCCAACTTGCCCACACCGGCCAACATGTCCCAGCTGCACTAGTCACATCTTCCTGCGCTTGGTCCATATCCCTCCAAATTTGTCCTATCCATATACCTGTCTAACTGTTTCTTAAACGTTGGGATAGTCCCAACCTCAACTACCTCCTCTGGCAGCTTGTTCCATATACCCACCACCCCTTTGTGTGAAAAAGTTACAATAGACAATAGGTGCCATTCGGCCCTTCGAGCCAGCACCACCATTCAATGTGATCGTGGCTGATCATTCTCAATCAGTACCCCATTCCTGCCTTCTCCCCATACCCCTGACTCTGCTATCCTTAAGAGCTCCATCTATCTCTCTCTTGAATGCATTCAGAGAATTGGCCTCAACTGCCTTCTGAGGCAGTGAATTCCACAGATTTACAACTCTCTGACTGAAAAGGTTTTTCCTCAGATTTGCCCCTCAGATTCCTATTAAATCTTTTCCCCTTCACCTTAAACCCATGTGCTCTGGTCCTCGATTCCCCTACTCTGGCCAAGAAACTCTGTGCATCGATCATCTATAATATAATCTAGTGGAGCGGCAAAGAAAATGAAACTGAACATCCATTCATTCAGACATTTAAGGTGGTGCAGCGGTAGAGTTGCTGTCTTACAGTGCCAGAGACATGGGTTCAATCCTGACTACGGGTGCCGTCTGTACGGAGTTTGTACTTGTTCCCCGTGACCGCATGGGTTTTCCCCAGATGCTCCCATTTCCTCCCACATTCCAAACGCAGAGAGGTTTGTAGGTTAATTGGCTTCGGCAAAATTGTTCTCAGTGGTGGAAGGGCAGAACTAAGGGTCATAGAATTTATTGTAAAGGAGTTCTGAATGCATTCAAGAGAGAGCTGGATAGAGCTCTTAAGGATAGCGGAGTCAGGGGGTATGGAGAGAAGGCAGGAACGGGGTACTGATTGAGAATGATCAGCCATGATCACATTGAATGGCGGTGCTGGCTCGAAGGGCCGAATGGCCTCCTCCTGCACCTATTGCTTATTGTCTATTGAAGCAGCTAAAGTCACAATCCCAGTTACAGGCAGTGAATGTGTGACACAATGAGTGGCCATTGAATTTCTCTTAAAAGGACACAAATTGCTGGAGTAACTCAGCGGGTTGTGCAGCATCTCTGGAGAACAAGGATAGGTGACGTTTCAGTAATTTCCCCTTAACGTCATAAGGTCATAAGGAATAGGAGTAGAATTAGGCCATTCGGCCCATCAAGTCTACACTGTCATTCGATCATGGCTGATCTATCTCTCCCTCCTAACCCCATTCTCCTGCTTTCTCCCCATAACCTCTGACACCCGTATTAATCAAGAACCTATCTATCTCTGCCTTAATAATATCCACTGACTTTGCCTCCACAGCCTTCTGTGGCAGAGGATTCCACAGATTTACCAGCCAAGAAATGAACTTGATATGAACTTACAGCTAATTTTACCAAATGAGTAAGAAAAATTATCATCATAATAAATTATGATTTTCAGCTAAAATATTTTTATTGTTCACCCCTGGTGTGTAGGTATCGTTTGTGACAATTGCGCATTACTTAAGTTGGCTGAAAACCTCATTGGAGTTCTTTCACTCCTGAAAGGAACTATCAAAATGTTCTTTCTTGGAATATATGGAGATGTAAAATTACTTTTATCCATTAAATCTGTTGAAATATGAATATATCAACTACATCCAACAAAAGTAACGGCACAGCACTGCTGTTAATCAAGTAAGAACAGTGAAACTTTAAAAAACCCAGGTTTACACCCTTACCCATCCAAATCTCTCGTCCCCCTCTACCCTGACCCTCAGTCTGAAGAACGGTTTCGACCTGAAACGTCACCTGTTCTTTCTCTCCAGAGATGCTGCCTGTCCCACAGAGTTACTCCAGTATTTTGTGTCTGCCTTCGCCGTTCGATCCTCAGAACCTGCCATGTCAGTCAGTGTGAAACAGAGGTTCACCTGCACCTCCTCCAACCTCATCTATTGTATCCGTTGCTCTAGATGTCAACTTATTTACATCGGCATAACCAAACGCAGGCTCGGCGATTGTTTCGCTCAACACCTTCGCTCAGTCCGCCCCAACCAACCTGATCTCCCGGTGGCTGAGCACTTCGACTCCCCCTCCCACTCCCAGTCTGACCTTTCTGTCATGGGCCTCCTCCAGTACCATAGTGAGACCCACCGGAAATTGGAGGAACAGCACCTCATATTTCGCTTGGGCAGCTTGCAGCCCAGCGGTATGAACATTGACTTCTCCAACTTTAGATAGTTCCTCAGTCCCTCTCTTCCCCTCCCCCTTCCCAGTTCTCCCTCTATCTTCCTGTCTCCACCTATATCCTTCCTTTGTCCCGCCCCCCTGACATCAGTCTGAAGAAGGGTCTCGACCCAAAACGTCACCCATTCCTTCTCTCCTGAGATGCTGCCTGACCTGCTGAGTTACTCCAGCATTTTGTGAATAAATACCTTCGATTTGTATCAGCATCTGCAGTTATTTTCTTACATGTCGGTCAGTGAGATCAGTACTGATCCTGTGACTCAAACCGACTTTCTCTCTCAATGGCCATTCCCTGTAAATACCCTTGGTACCCAAAGATTGATTGATTTCTGTCTTCAGCGCCCTTAGTAACTCAGAGCACCTCAAGGTAAAAAAACTAGCGCGGCACGGTGGCACAGCGGTAGAGCTACTGCCTTACAGCGCCAGAGACTCGGGTTCCATCCCGACCACGGGTGCTTGTCTGTACGGAGTTTGCACGTTCTCCCCGTGACCCGCGTGGGTTTTCCCCGGGTGCTCTATTTAGAACTGAGATGAGGAAAACCTTTTTCAGTCAGAGAGTTGTGAACCTGTGGAATTCTCTGCCTCAGAAGGCAGTGGGGGCCAATTCTCTGAATGCATTCAAGAGAGAGCTAGATAGAGCTCTTAAGGATAGTGGAGTCAGGGGGTATGGGGAGAAAGCAGGAACGGGGTACTGATTGAGAATGATCAGCCATGATCACATTGAATGGCAGTGCTGGCTCGAAGGGCCGAATGACCTCCTCCTGCACCTATTGTCTATTGTCTATTGATTCCTCCCACACTCCAAATATGTGCAGGTTTGTAGGTTAATTGGCTTGGTGTAAATTTAAAATTTTCCCTAGTGCGTGCAGGGTGGTGTGAATGTGCGGGGATTGCGAGTCGGCACGGATTCGGTGGGCCGAAGGGCCTGTTTCCGCGTTGTATCTCTGAACTAAACTCTGAAGATTTACAGTCCTCAGTGCAATTACATTTCTTGTCATTGTCGAAATGGCGAAACAGCTTATCGCAAGACTATCTCTCTTTAGGCTTTAAAGATACAGCGTGGAAGCAGGCTCTTTGGCCTACAGAGTCCATGCCGGCCAGCGATTCCCCCCCCCCCACACACCAGCACTAACCTGCACACTAGGGACTATTTACACATTTTACCCAATTAACCTGCAAACCTGTACGTCATTGGAGTGCGGGAGGAAACCAGAGCAACTGGAGAAAACCCACGTGGTCACAGGGAGAAGATACAAACTCCGTACAGACAGCACCCTTAGTCAGGATCAAACCCAAGTCTCTGGCGCTATAAGACTGCAGCTCTACCATGCCGGCAATAATTTGTGACTCCTTCGTCTCTCAGCCTCTCTGTCGATTCTCCTCAGAGTCCTCAGAGGGTAGTTGAGGCCAGTTCATTGGCTATATTTATGAGGGAGTTAGATGTGGCCCTTGTGGCGAAAGGGGTCAGGGGGTATGGAGAGAAGGCAGGTACAGGATACTGAGTTGGATGATCAGCCATGATCATATTGAATGGCGGTGCAGGCTCGAAGGGCCGAATGGCCTACTCCTGCACCTATTTTCTATGTTTCTATGTTTCTTGTACAACATGGGATCCTCTCTCATTCTTCCAAAGCCTGGAGAATATGAGCTAATTTTACTCCATGTTGCAGCTTCATCGGACTTTGGCTGGGCTGCATTTGGTGCATTGTCTTTGGTTCTTGTTGAACCAATACGGGAAGGATCGGAAGACTTTGTGGAGGGATGTGGATGACAAGGATGTTGTCTGGATTGGAGGGTTGCAGCTACGAGGTGAGATGGGCCAACTTGGATCCTTTTCCCCTGACCCCTGACCCCTGACACCCGCACTAATCAAGAATCTATCTATCTCCGCCATTAAAATCGCCATTATCCATTGAATAGGCGCCCTCTGGTGTTTACGTCAATGAATTCCACAGATTCACTACCCTCTGACTAAAGGAATTCCTCCTCATCTCTTTCCTGAAGGAACGTCCCTCTATTCGGACGCTGTGGCTAGTTCTTCAGGATACGTTACATTAGATAGAAACAAAGAAACGTAGAAAATAGGTGCAGGAGGAGACCATCCGGCCCTTCAAGCCAGCACCACCATTCATTGTGAACATGGCTGATCATCTACAATCAGTAACCTGTGGCCAACTTCTCCCCATATCCCTTGATTCCACTAGCCCCCATTTGGAGCAGATAAAACCTTGATCATTGTCAGCAAATCTGCTCAATGCACTCTATTGCTATTGAGGGCGTGCAGCGTAGGTTTACTAGGTTAATTCCCGGAATGTTGGGACTGTCATATGTTGAAAGACTGGAGCGACTAGGCTTGTATACACTGGAATTTAGAAGGATGAGAGGGGATCTTATCGAAACGTATAAGATTATTAAGGGGTTGGACACGTTAGAGGCAGGAAACATCTTCCCAATGTTGGGGGAGTCCAGAACAAGGGGCCACAGTTTAAGAATAAGGGGTAGGCCATTTAGAACTGAGATGAGGAAAAACTTTTTCAGTCAGAGAGTTGTGAATCTGTGGAATTTTCTGCCTCAGAAGGCAGTGGAGGCCAATTCTCTGAATACATTCAAGAGAGAGCTAGATAGAGCTCTTAAGGATAGCGGAGTCAGGGGTTATGGGAAGAAGGCAGGAATAGGGTACTGATTGAGAATTATCAGCCATGATCACATTGAATGGCGGTGTTGGCTCGAAGGGCCGAATGGCCTACTCCTGCACCTATTATCTATTGTCTATTGTCTATTGTCTATTTAGTTTCGTTTAGTTTAGAGATCGAGTGCGAAAACTGGCCCTTTGGTTCACCGAGCCCGCGCCGACCAGCGATCCCCGCACACCCACACTATCCTACACACAATAGGAACAATTTACAATTATACTAAGACAAGTAACCGACAAACCTGTATGCCTTTGGAGTGCGGGAGGAAACGTGAGATCCCGGAGAAAACCCACCCAGGTCACGGGGAGAACGCACAAATTCCATTGCAGCCAAGCATCCGTAGTCAGGATCGAACCCGGGTCTCTGGCGCTGTGAGGCAGCAATTCCGTCGCTGCGCCACCGTGATCATGATGTGTACATGAAGTAGCTGCAATGTTTCCCACGTTACAATGGTGCCAACCTCCAAGAACATTCTTGCTATTGAGGGCGTGCAGCCTTGGTTTACTAGGTTAATTCCCGGAATGGCGGGACTGTCATATGTTGAAAGACTGGAGCGACTAGGCTTGTGTACACTGGAATTTAGAAGGATGAGAGGGGATCTTATCGAAACGTATAAGATTATTAAGGGGTTGGACACGTTAGAGGCAGGAAACATGTTCCCAATTTTGGGGGAGTCCAGAACCAGGGGCCACAGTTTAAGAATAAGGGGTAGGCCATTTAGAACGGAGATGAGGAAAAACCTTTTCAGTCAGAGAGTTGTGAATCTGTGGAATTCTCTGCCTCAGAAGGCAGTGGAGGCCAATTATCTGAATGCATTCAAGAGAGAACTCGATAGAGCTCTTAAGGATAGCGGAGTCAGGGGGTATGGGGAGAAGGCAGAAACGGGGTACCGATTGAGAATGATCAGCCATGATCACATTGAATGGTGGTGCTGGCTCGAAGGGCCGAATGGCCTACTCCTTATTGTCTATTGTCTGTTGTCTGACGGACTTCCTTAATTGTAAAGATATCTTTGGCTATTTCGAAAAGAAATATGATTATCTTTTCCCCCACTGCGAACTTTTTCTGTTATCACACCTCCTGCTTAAACAGTCACAGTGCCTGCCAAGGAACAGAAAGTTCTCAAAGATGTTAATATTTTCCCTTCATCCAGTGCTATAAAGCAGATTCATTGCTAATTCACTGCTTCTTCTATTTCCACCGCCGAGGATCCTCAGTTTCTTCAGCTGAATTCATATAAATCTCCGTAGTGACATTATATCTCACACTGAGTGCCTTTCATTTATTACCAGCTTTCCTCACCTTTCATTACTTTCTATTGCTACCACACTCACTTCAATATTCTGTCTGCACTTACAAATTGTTTCATGCCTTCACTCCTCTATCTTTTCATATCCCACACCCGACCTCATAAGTGTAAGAAAATAACTGCAGATGCTGGTACAAATCGAAGGTATTTACCCACAAAATGCTGGAGTAACTCAGCAGGTCAGGCAACATCTCAGGAGAGAAGGAATGGGTGATGTTTCGTGTCGAGACCCTTCTTCATCAGTCTGTAGAAGGGTCTCGACCCGAAACGTCACCCATTCCTTCTCTCCTGAGATGCCGCCTGACCTGCTGAGTTACTCCAGCATTTTGTGAATAAATACCCGAGTTCATAAGGTCATCAGTGATACGAGTAGAATTAGGCCATTCGGCCCATCATGTCTACTGCGCCATTCAATCATGCCTGCTCAGTAGAGCAGGCAAAATAATAAAAGATCCATCCCACCCCGGCCACCGTCTGTTTGTTCATCTGCCCTCTGGTCGACGTTTCAGGTCGATCAAATCCCGAACAAACAGACTTAAGAACAGTTTTTACCCCAGGGCCATACGAGAACTGAACACTACCTTTGCACTAGGCAACACCGTTAAAAAATCTTGTACTTAATATAATTGTATTTAATTGTATTTATGTATTTATTTGTTTTTGCATTTATTGCATATATGTTTGTACGCACCGTCAGGATTGGCTATTTTTTAATTTTGTTGTACTCGTTGCAATGACAATAAATGAATATTATTATTATTATTATTTATCTCTCTCTCCCAACCCCATTCTCCTGCCATCTCCTCATAATATCTGACACCTGCGATCATCAATAATCTGTCTATCTCTGCCTTAAATATCCACTGATTGTTCCCATTCTCAACAGACTGGCCTGGGTTCACTTTGGTCCATTTCACATTAAAGAGCCTTTACCGTAAGGCAGAACTCGACACTTGGAAGCGTCCTTATTTTCCCATCACAGGCTGGTTAGCACTGCAATACTCTATGGTTCTCCAGTTTAGTTTATTGACAATAAACTAAACTAGAGCACCATAGAGTATCACAGTGTGGAAACCTGCCCACTTCCACCAACATGTCCCATCTATAGTTCCACTTGCCTGCATTTGTAAATTTCCCCGGTGCAGGACGAATAAAGGAATATATTATGATATTTGGCCCGTATCCCTCTAAACCTGTCCTGTCCATGTACCGGTATCGTCTTCAACTTTATTTATGGAGCATCGAAACGTACAGCGCAGGATAATTGGCCAACAATATTTGTGCCAAACATGATGCCTAGCTGAACTGATCTCATCTGCCTCCAAGTGATTAATAGTGCCCCGCAAATCTGTCTGACAATAGACAATAGGAGCAGGAGTAGGCCATTCGGCCCTTCGAGCCAGCACCGCCATTCAATGTAATCATGGCTGATCATTCTCAATCAGTACCCCGTTCCTGCTTTCTCCCCATACTCCCTGACTCCGCTATCCTTAAGAGCTCTATCTAGCTCTCTCTTGAATGTATTCAGAGAATTGGCCTCCACTGCCCTCTGAGGCAGAGAATTCCACAGATTCACAACTCTCTGACTATAAAAGTTTTTCCTCATCTTTGTTCTAAATGGCCTACCCCTTATTCTTAAACTGTGGCCCCTGCTTCTGGACTTCCCCAACATCGGGAACAATCTTCCCGCATCTAGCCTCTCCTACCCCTTAAGAATTTTATATGTTTCTATAAGATCCCCCCTCAGTCTTCTAAATTCCAGCGAGTATAAGCCGAGTCTATCCAGTCTTTCTTCATATGAAAGTTCTGCCATCCCAGGGATCAATCTGGTGAACCTTCTCTGTACTCCCTCTAAGGCTAGAATGTCTTTCCTCAGATTAGGAGACCAAAACTGTACACAATACTCCAGGTGCGGTCTCACTAAGGCCCTGTACAACTGCAGCAGAACCTCCCTGCTCCTATACTCAAATCCTCTTGCTATGAATGCTAACATACCATTCGCTTTCTTCACTGCCTGCTGCACCTGCACGCTTGCTTTCAATGACTGGTGCACCATGACACCCAGGTCACGTTGCATCTCCCCTTTTCCTAATTGGCCACCATTCAGGTAATACTCTTCTTTCCTGTTCTTGCCGCCAAAGTGGATAACCTCACATTTATCCACATTATATTGCATCTGCCATGCATTTGCCCACTCGCCTAATCTATCCAAGTCACTCTGCAGCCTCCTAGCATCCTCCTCGCAGCTAACACTGCCACCCAGCTTCGTGTCATCCGCAAACTTAGAGATGTTGCATTCAATTCCCTCGTCCAAATCATTAATATATATTGTAAGTAACTGGGGTCCCAGCACTGAGCCTTGCGGTACCCCACTTGTCACTGCCTGCCATTCCGAAAAGGACCCGTTTATTCCTACCCCTTGCTTCCTGTCCGCCAACCTATTCTCTATCCACCTCAACACTGAACCCCCAATTCCGTGTGCTTTAAGTTTGTACACCAATCTCCTATGTGGGACCTTGTCGAAGGCCTTCTGAAAGTCCAGATATAACACATCGACTGGTTCTCCCTTATCCACTCTACTAGTTACATCCTCGAAAAATTCTATAAGATTCGTCAGACATGATTTGCCTTTCATAAATCCATGCTGACTTTGTCTGATGATTTCACCACTTTCCAAATGTGATGCTATCACATCTTTAATAACTGACTTGCATTTTCCCCACTACCGATGTTAGGCTAACTGGTCTATAATTCCCCGTTTTCTCTCTCCCTCCCTTTTTAAAAAGTGGGGTTACATTAGGGTTACTTCCATGTACCGGTATCGTCTTCAACTTTCTTTATGGAGCATCGAAACGTACAGCACAGGATAATTGGCCCACAATATTTGTGCCAAACATGATGCCTAGCTGAACTGATCTCATCTGCCTCCAAGTGATTAATAGCCCCGCACGGGCGGCACGGTAGCGCAGCGGTAGAGTTGCTGCTTTACAGCGAATGCAGCGCCGGAGACTCAGGTTCGATCCTGACTACGGGTGCTGCACTGTAAGGAGTTTGTACATTCTCCCCGTGACCTGCGTGGGTTTTCTCCGAGATCTTCGGTTTCCTCCCACACTCCAAAGACGTACAGGTATGTAGGTTAATTGGCTGGGTAAAATGTAAAAATTGTCCCTAGTGGGTGTAGGATAGTGTTAATGTATGGGGATCGCTGGGCGGCACGGACTTGGAGGGCCGAAAAAGGCCTGTTTCCGGCTGTATATATATGATATGATATGATATGATATGATAAATCTGTCTGAAAGCTTTTTAAACGCCTCTATCATTACCTGCTCCCACCACCACCCCCTGGCAATGCCATCCAATCCCTCACCACCCTCTGTGTAAAAAACATGCCGCGCACATCTCCATTTTAATTTTCTCTCAATGCCCTCTGGTGTTGGCCATTTCCACCCTGGGAGAATGGTCGTAGGTTATAAGTGATAGGAGCAGAATTCGGCCATTCCGCCCAACATTTCCACTCCGCCATTCAATCATGGCCGATCCATCTCTCCCTCCTATCCCCATTCTCCTGCCTTCTCCCCATTACCCCTGACACCCGTGCTAATCAAGAATCAATCTGCCCCCGCTTTAAAAATATCCATTGAATTTTCCTCCACAGCCTTCTGTGGCAAACAATTCCACAGAACTTCACGGAAAGGTTCTGACTGTCTATCTTCTCTGTGCCTCTCATAGTTTTCACAGAACTTAAGAACTTTGCAGCACAAAACAGTGATCTATTACTTCAGTTTCCCGCTCACCTCACTTTCTTCACTTTCATATCATTCTGGTGAACTGCACCACAATTTTGAGGAATAACATCTTATCTTATTATTAGATTGTTCCAAGTCTTGGCACTCAATACTGCAATTTCAGATAACCAGTTGAAAATCACATCAATCCAATTCCCTTTTAGCCTGCATGTTGAAACGTATTCTCTTTCACATTCTTGACACTCCACTTTGATTCTTTTGCTATTTACCGACACTGAGGAGTAATGCACAGCAGCCAATAAATCTACCAACAGGTCCATGGGATATGGGAGAAAAGATGAAAAACAAGCAATACCTCCATTTTACTTTAGCTTAGTTTCGAGACAGAGCGCGGAAACAGGCCCATCGGCCCACCGAGTCCGCGCCGACCGACCAGCGATCACCCCGTACACCAACGCCATTCTACGCACAGTCGTGGGACAGTTTGCAATTTTACCACAGCCAATTAATCTACAAATCTGTACGTCTTTGGAGTGTGTAAGGAAACCGGAGCAGCTGAGGAAATCCCACGCGGTCAAGGGGAGAAGGTACAAACACCCGTGGTCAGGATTGAACCCGAGTCTCTGGCGCCGCAAGGCAACAACTCTACCGCCGCGCTGCCCCTCATCACATTCAGGTTCTCTTGGTTCCCATCCCCTCACTGACAGTCCACTTTGTTCACTTGTCCGCAACTGAAAGCACATTTGATTTGTAACTGTTCCCTGCTCATCGTCTAGAAATGTCAACTGTTTCTTCCTCTGCAGTTGCAGCCCATCCTCCTGAATATTCACGACATTTTTTGTCTCTATTGCTTTTAAACACAACTAGACCAAGTGGACCCGTTGGGCCCAAACCTCCCATGCATTGGTGCAGCACCCTCCCCCCCTCTCCCCCTCCCCCTCCCCATCGCCCCCCCTCCCTCCCACCCTCTCCCTCCTCCCTCCCCCTTCCCTCCTCCCCCTCCCCTCCCCCTTTCCCTCCTCTCCCCCTCCCCTCCCCCATCCCTCCCCTTCCCTCCTCCCCCTTTCCCTCCCCCCCACTCCATCCCCCTCAACCCCCCTAATCCTCCCTCCTCCATCCTCCATCCCTCCCCTCCTTTAGTTCTTACTCGACCAAGTGCACCCATTGGCCCAAACTTCTCCTGCATTGGTACAGCACCCTCTCCTCCCCCCCCCTCCACTCTCCCCCACTACCCCTCCCCTCGTTTCCCCCCCTCGCCCCCTCCCTCTCTTCCTCCCCTCCCCCCTCCCCTCACCCCCTCTCTCCACCCCCCTCCACCCCTCTCCCCCTTCCCCTCCACTCCATTCCCCTTCAACCCCCTTTTCCACCACCACCCCCTCCTCCCTCCCTAGGATATTGATTTAAACTTTAAAATGTGAATAACTTTAAAAATATAACACCGATTTCAGTGAAACTTCTTCCATTAGCACCAAAGGAACGACGTTGCGTAAGTTGGGCCTAAAATTGCCGCGCTGTCGTGTACCGTTTTGGCTGTGGTTCAGGAACAAACAAACGAACAAACGAGAGTTTTAGTACATAGACGATGATTTCTAACTCCACTATCCTTTCTGACAGCAAATTCCAGACCTTGAACACTCAGGGTGAAATAATCTTCCTCACCTCTCCTCTAATCCGTCTACCAATTGACTCTAATGCATCTCAGTCTGAAGATAGGTCCCGACCCGAAACGTTACCTATTCATTTCCTCCAGAGAAACCGACCTATTGAGTTCACTTACGTGCTTGGTGCTTAGAGATGCAGAGCAGAAACACAAGCCCTTCGGCCCACCGAGTCCACGCCGACCATTGATCCCCCACACACTGACACGATCCTAAATACACGAGGGACAATTTTACCAAGCCAATTAACCTACCAACTTGTACTTCTTTGGGGTGTGGGAGGAAACCGGAACAGCTGAGGAAAACCCACGCCAGTTAAGGAGTCCCATACAGACGACACCCGTAGTCAGGATTGAACCAGGGTCTCTGGCGCTGTAAGGCAGCAACTCTACCGCTGCGCCACTGTGCCGTCCCCGTCCCCCCCTCCCCCCCCGCCATCCCGAGTTACTCCAGCACTTTGTGTTTTGCTCAAGATTCCAGCATCTGCAGTTCTTTCTGTCTCCAAATCTATCTTTTGGACTTAGAATGCCATGGGAAGTAGGATCATTTCCAAGTGCTTTGTATGGGTCTCCCTGATAATTTTATACCTTTCAATCGATTCTCCACCCACCCACCCGCCCGCCCGATTTATTTCCATCAAACGCACATTCCAGGCCTTGTCGATCCATCTCCATAAAATTCTTCAACGCTGGCAGCAGACTCATAAATCTCATTTGCACCTTATCTGATGTAACCATGTCCTTACTGCATTGTGCAGATCAGGTCTGTGTGGCGATAACAGAGTCTCTCATCTTTGTTTTAGCTTTGGGTCAGAAAACCCAAGCCTCACCCACTAACTGTTTTTCTATCGTTTTGTTGATGTCCGAAGAAAGAGAATGAATGAATGGATGGGTGAATGGACGACTGAATGGATGGATGAACGAATGAACAAATGAATGAATGAATACTTTTGGGAAAGTTGGGCCGAAGGGCCTGCTTCCACACTGTATCACTCTGTGACTCTATAAACTAATCTCATCTGCCTGCACGTGATTCATATCGCTCCATTCATTCTAGGGAATCTAAAAGCCTCTAAAAAGCCACTGTCAGGTGGATGATCACTGGATGAGGAGAGGATGATTCCACTAGTGGGAGAGTTTGGAACTAGAGATCATCGCCTCTGGAATTAAAGGACGTTCTTTTGGGAAGGAGATGAGGAGGAATTTCTTTAGTCAGAGGGAGGTGAATCTGTGGAATTCTTTGCCAGAGAAGGCCGTGGAGGCCAAGTCGGTGGATATTTTTAAGGCAGAGATAGATAGATTCTTGGTTAGTACGGGTGTCAGAGGTTATGGGGAGAAGGCAGGAGAATGGGGTTAGGAGGGAGAGATGGATCAGCCATGATTGAATGGCGAGGTAGACTTGATGGGCCGAATGGACCAATTCGACTCCTATCTATTCCCGGAATGGCAGGACTGTCGTATGTTGAAAGGCTGGAACGACTAGGCTTGTAAACACTGGAATTTAGAAGGATGAGAGGGGATCTTATCGAAACATATAAGATTATTAAGGGGTTGGACACGCTAGAGGCAGGAAACATGTTCCTGATGTTGGGGGAGTCCAGAACCAGGGGCCACAGTTTAAGAATAAGGGGTAGGCCATTTAGAATGGAGACGAGGAAAAACTTTTTCAGTCAGAGAGTTGTGAATCTGTGGAATTCTCTGCCTCAGAAGGCAGTGGGGGCCAATTCTCTGGATGCTTTCAAGAGAGAGCTAGATAGAGCTCTAAAAGATAGCAGTCAGGGGAGAACGCAGGAACGCGGTACTGATTGTGAATGATCAGCCATGATCACATTGAATGGCGGTGCTGGCTCGAAGGGCCGAATGGCCTCCTCCTGCACCTATTGTCTATTGTCTATTGCCTATCACTTATTGACCGTATGATAATATCTGAATGAATGAATGATACTCTATAGACACAGTGAAATGCTTTGTTTTGTAAGGTAGGCAAAGCGTCGCCACATAAAGGGCACCGACATGGTTACAAAATATCCTCCTTTGTTCCCCCCCCCCCCCCCCGTTTGGCAGCGGTCCCCCTTTGCAGGGTCCACCTTTGTTTTTCTCCCCCCCCCCCCCTCCGTTTGGCAGCGGTCCTCCTTTGCAGGCTCCTCCTTTGTTATTCTCCCCCCCCCGTTTGGCAGCGGTCCCCCTTTGCAGGGTCCACCTTTGTTCTTCTCCCCCCCCCTCTGTTTGGCAGCGGTCCTCCTTTGCAGGCTCCTCCTTTGTTCTTCTCCCCCCCCCTCTTCCTCACTCAGTGGAGTCAGGCAACGGAGCAAACCACGAGAGCAAACAGCGATCCTAAGGCCATTTTACTTGAGCATAAACAGCCTGCTGTGTCTGCCTATTTAACGACACTCAACACTCCCCATAAAAACGACATTGTGTGGAGCACTTGGGCGCAATTCAACACCATGAGGGATGGTATTAATGTTAAGTGTTTACTTTGAAACTGATGTTTAATCCACATTTCAGCTGCAACCTCACCGGGGGTCGTATGCAAAAATGCATAATTGCAAAGCCGATGAAGACTATCCCAGCACGGACTTGTCCCCAGGACACTGCACACATAAATATCCAATCATTAAAAAGAGCTGTCGAAAGATACATCACTACACTGAGCTCAACAGGAGAAAAACACAAGGTCATAAATCTATTGTGCCCAACTTCAATCTAACAGCTGTGGAAAGCATGCACGCCACTGACAAATTAACTTTCACTGAAGTCGTGGCCACATGGGGTGGTGAGGGGGTTTGTGGAATCCCCTTTATTCAGGCTGGCAGGGGGAACTCGGGAAACAAAGTGAATCATCTACGCTCCTCGTGCTGACCGCAATACAAGTATCCGGATAGGACTCTTGAAACTTCCCGTCCCACAACTCTCCCCTCATCTCCAGCCTTTCTTTCCAACAATCCGCCTCTCAAATAACCCCCTCGCCGATGTTTACCTATTATTGGCCGTGCTCTGTCCTGCTTCTCTTTCAAATGGAGCCTTACAGTCTTATAGCGTGGACACAGGCCCTTCGGCCCAACTTGTCCACACTAGCCAACATGTCCCCTCCACAATAGGTCCCACCTGCCCACGTTTGGCCCATATCCCTCCAAACCTGTCCTATCCATGTACCTGGCTGATTGATTCTTAAACGTTGGGATAGTCCCAGCCTCAATTACCTCCTCTGGCAGCTTGTTCCATACACCCATCACCCTTTGTGTCAATAAGTTACCCCTCAGATTCCCAATGTTCCCAATGTTGGGGGAGTCCAGAACAAGGGGCCACAGTTTAAGGATAAGGGGTAGGCCATTTAGAACTGAGATGAGGAAAAACTTTTTCAGTCAGAGAGTTGTGAATCTGTGGAATTCTCTGCCTCAGAAGGCAGTGGAGGCCAATTCACTGAATGCATTCAAGAGAGAGCTAGATAGAGCTCTTAAGGAGAGCGGAGTCAGGGGGTATGGGGAGAAGGCAGGAACGGGGTACTGATTGAGAATGATCAGCCATGATCACATTGAATGGCGGTGCTGGCTCATAGGGCCGAATGGCCTCCTCCTGCTCCTATTGTCTATTGTCTATTGTCATTAAATCTTTTCCCCTTCACCTTAAACCTATGTCCGCTGGTCCTCGATTCCCCTACTCTGGGCAAGAGACACTGTGTATCTACCCAATCTATTCCTCTCATGATTTTATACATCTATATAAGATCACCCCTCATCATCCTGCGCTCCAAGGGATAAAGACCCAGCCCGGTCACCGCTAAACATGTAATGCATTTCACGCATTACGTTCTCCCCGTGACCTGCATGGATTTTCTCCAAGATCTTCGGTTTCCTCTCACACTCCAAAGATGCAGAGGTGAGAAGGTTAATCGGCTTGGACTAAAATGTCAAATTGTCCCGGGTGGGTGTTGGATAGTGTTAATATGCGGCAACCACTGGTTGGTGCGGACACGGTGGGCCGAAGGCCCTGTTTTATTCTCGCGCTGTATCGCTAAACTAAACTAAACTAAAACAAATGGGTGGCAAGGTAGCGCAGCGGTAGAGTTGCTGCCTTACAGCGAATGCAGCGCCAGAGACCCGGGTTCGATCCTGACTACGGGTGCTGTCTGCACGGAGTTTGCACGTTCTCCCCGTGACCTGCGTGGGTTTTCTCTGAGATCTTCAGTTTCCTCCCACACTCCAAAGACGTACAGGTTTGTAGGTGAATTGGCTTGGTAAATGTTAAAAAAAATTGTCCCTAGTGGGTGTAGGATAGTGTTAGTGTGCGAGGATCGCTGGTCGGCGCGGACCAGGTGGGCCGAAAGGGCCTGTTTCCGCGCTGTATCTCTAAGCTAAACTGAAATGGAAGCTTTGAGCAATATTTCTTTGCCTGTACATGTTTAGACCGTAATGATGTACCCTTATTGTTTTGATGTGTTTATGCTTTATTCTTAATTGTTAACTGTATGTTTGTGTTGCCATTTGTGAGCGGAGCACCAAGGCACATTCCTTGTATATGCACATACTTGGCCAATAAACTTATTAATTCATTCATTCATTCATTCCTTCATTCATTCATTCATTCATTCATTCATTCATTCATTCATTCATTCATTCATTCATTCATTCATTCCTTCCTTCATTCATTCATTCATTCATTCATTCATTCATACACATTGGAGGTGATAACATGTAGTAAACTCTTCAGTCGAACTTAAAGAGAAACACAATTACCTGTCCTGGATGCCACACAGGTCTATGTACAGGTCGGTGAAGTTCCCCTGAAGACCCTGTTGCACTAAAATGAGATCCACCGCTTGGTTGTCTATCAGGATGAGTCGCATGCAGCCTTCAAACGCACCAAAGGGATTTGAACAATCAGTGGCAGCAATTTGTTCGGGGCAACCTGCAGAACAGAAACACATGAGATGATAGGAAGTCAGCAAACGACAGAAGTCATGTGTCGGAAGGAACTGCAGACGCTAGTTTAAACCGAAGATAGACACAAAATGCTGGAGTAACTCAGCGGGACAGGCGGCATCTCTGGAGAGAAGGAATGGGTGACGTTTCGGGTCGAGACCCTTCTTCAGCAGAAGCCAATTGTCCTCCATGCTTCTGTTCCCCTTCAACAGATGATTGGTGGCTATAGATGTGTAGGAAAGAAAACTGCAGATGCTGGTTTAAATCGAAGGTAGACACAAAATGCTGGAGTAACTCAGCGGGTCAGGCAGCATCTCTGGAGAGAAGGAATGGGTGACGTTTCGGGTCGAGACCTGGCTCTTCAGACAGAGTAGGTGGTTATAGATGGAAAGTTCCAGTCTTCAAGATAGTGATGAGTTAATTTTTTAGACCTTCACGGTACAGTTTGGTTAATTGTCACGTGTACCGAGGTACAGTGAAAAGCTTTTGTTGCGCGCTATCTAGTCAGCGGAAAGACAATACATCCTGTTCATTAGTATTGGTGTCTGAGCTTATGGGGAGAAGGCAGGAGAATGGGGTTAGGAGGGAGATATAGATTAGCCATGATTGAAGAATGTTGGAGTAGACTTGATGGGCCGAATGGCCTAATTCTGCTCCGACCACTCAGAGGTGCTGCCTGTCCCGCTGAATAACTCCAGCATCTTCTGGCCAATCTAAAAGTAGCTGGAGGTAACATCAGAGCAGAATTAACAAGGAGCTCTACTCAAAATAGCTTGGTTTCTGAAACTTGCCACTGCCTTTTAGTTGAATCTGACGGTGCTTTTGTGATACAGCACATTGCAAAGCACTTAATTGTCATGCCATTTTACTTTATGGTGTTAAAGATATTACTTGACTGCTGTATGGTTATTTCATTCAGCAGATTAGTACAAGTTGTTCAGAGATTTATGCCACCAGCTCGTCTGCTGATTACAGTTGAAAATATATTGAACTTATGAGAGCATTAAATATTTATCAGGTACACACTGCACTAGACTACTGAAAGAGGAGAATAATTTGATGCTCGGCACACTGCAATCATCATTGAACAATAGAACTGTATTGAATCACGTCAAATAAATTACCTCAGGTTTCAGAGGCAAGATTTTTTAATGGCAGAGTTTCTGCCTTTGCTGCCTTGCAGCGCCAGAGACCCGGGTTCCATCCTGACTACGGGTGTCACGAAATGCTGGAGTAACTCAGCTGGTCAGGAAGCATCTAGGAGAGAGGGAATGGGTGACGTTTCGGGTCGAGACCCTTCTTCAGACTGATGTCAGGGGGGGGGGGGGGCGGGACAAAGAAAGGATATAGGTGGAGACAGGGAGACAGTGGGAGAACTGGGAAGGGGGAGGGGAAGAGAGGGACAGAGGAACGATCTAGAGTTGAAGTCAATGTTTATACCGCTGGGGTGCAAGCTGCCCAAGCGAAATATGAGGTGCTGTTCCTCCAATTTCCGGTGGGCCTCACTATGGCACTGGAGGAGGCCCATGACGGGAAGGTCAGACTGGGAGTGGGAGGGGGAGTTGAAGTGCTCAGCCACCGGGAGATCAGGTCGGTTAAGGCGGACTGAGCGAAGGTGTTGAGCGAAACGATCGCCGAGGCTGCGTTTGGTCTCGCCGATGTAAAGAAGTTGACATCTGGAGAAGCGGAGACTACGGGTGCTGTCTGTATGGAGTTCATACCGTTCTCCCCATGACCTGCGTGGGTTTTCTCCGGGATCTTCGGTTTCCCCGCACACTCCAAAGACAAGCAGGTTTGTAGGCTAATTGACTTGGTATCATTGTAAATTGTCCCAAGTGTGTGTGTGTTGGACAGTTTCTTCCCAGCTGTTGTCAGGCAACTGAATCATCCTACCACAACTAGAGAGCAGTTGTGAACTACTACCTACCTCATTGGTGACCCTCGGACTCTCGTTGATCGGACTTTGCTGGCTTTACCTTGCACCAAACTTTATTCCCTTATCATGTATCTATAGTAAATGGCTCGATTGTAATCGTGTATTGTCTTTCCGCATGCAACAATATGCGCAGAGTCTCTTGCCCAGCGTGGGGGAATCGAAGACCAGAGAACATAGGTTCAGGGTGAAGAGGAAAAGATTTAATAGGAATCTGAGGGGTAACGTTTTCACACAAAGGGCGGTGGGTGTATGCCAGAAGAGGTAGCTGAGGCTGGGACTATCCCATCATTTAAGAAACAGTTAGACAGGTACATGGATAGGACAGGTTTGGAGGGATAGATAATAGACAATAGACAATAGACAATAGGTGCAGGAGTAGGCCATTCAGCCCTTCGAGCCAGCACCGCCATTCAATGTGATCATGGCTGATCATTCTCAATCAGTACCCCGTTCCTGCCTTCTCCCCATACCCCTTGACTCTGCTATCCTTAAGAGCTCTATCTGCCTTCTCCACTGCCTTCTGAGGCAGAGAATTCCACAGATTTACAACTCTGACTGAAAAAGTTTTTCCTCATCTCCGTTCTAAAACTCCTTATTCTTAAACTGTGGCCCCTGGTTCTGGACTCCCCCAACATTGGGAACATGTTTCCTGCATCTAACGTGTCCAACCCCTTAATAATCTTATATGTTTCGATAAGATCCCCTCTCATCCTTCTAAATTCCAGTGTATACAAGCCTATTCACTCCAGTCTTTCAACATACGACAGTCCCGCCATTCCGGGAATCAACCTACGCTGCACGCCCTCAATAGCATGAATATCCTTCCTCAAATTTGGAGACCAAAACTGCACACAGTACTCCAGGTGCGGTCTCACTAGGGCCCTGTACAACTGCAGAAGGACCTCTTTGCTCCTATACTCAACTCCTCTTGTTATGAAGGCCGACATTCCATTGGCTTTCTTCTCTGCCTGCTGTACCTGCATGCTTCCTTTCAGTGACTGATGCACTCGGACTCCCAGGACCAAGCTCAGGCAAGTGGGACGATTGTTGGCCGGTGTGGGCAAGCTAGGCCGAAGGGCCTGTTTCCGCTCTGTGTCGCTCTAAAAGCTTTTCACTGTCCCTCAGTACACGTGACGATAAACTAAGCTGAACTAAGCTGAAAAGGATAGTTGTGGGTGTGCGGGGATCGCTGGTCGACGCGGACTGGGTGGGCCGAAGGGCCTGTTTCTGGGCTGCAGCTTGAAAATCAAAACAAAAACTAAAGACGAGAATATTTCCGACAGCAGAACGTGCTGGAAAAATAAATGAATTGAAAATGAGCGCAGCAGACAATAGATGCAAATGTGCACTCACCTCCAAAATAATAGCTGCACCCAGAATAAATCTGCATCTGAATGGTCGAATGAAAGGTTGAAGTAGCGTTATTGTCCAGTATGATGCTAACACGATTTCTTCTGGCATTCAAGTTGATCGAGTGCCACAGACCGTCATTCAGGTTGACACCTGGAGAAATGAGATATCCAATTGTCATGGGATCAACACAATTCTTCCACGAGGCCACAGATTTATGTGTGCCAGGCCGCCCCCTGGTTTATTAGCCCCCCCCCCCCCCCCCCCGGTCGATAAACACTTTAACTCCCCGTCCCATTCCCACACTGACCCTTTCTGTCCTGGGCCTCCTACGCTGTCAGAGAGAGGACCAGCACAAATTGGAGGAACAGCACCCCTCATATTTCTGCCTAGGCAGCTTACACCCCAGCGGTATGAATATTGACTTCTCTAACCCAGAAACCAGGGGCTTGTTCCATACACACCCTTTGTGTGAAAAAGTTACCCATTAACCACCTTAAATGTGTGTCCTCAGGTCCTCAATTCCCCTACTCTAGGCCAGAGACTCTGTGCATCTAATCAATCTATTCCTCTCATGCATTTGCTGCAAGGTAAAGCCAGTGAAGTCTGTTCAAAGGTAGTCCAAGGGTCACCAATGAGGTAGATCGTAGTTCAGCACAGTTTAAGAATAAAGGGTAGGCCATTTAGAACGGAGATGAGGGAAAACATTTTCACTCAGAGAGTTGTAAATCTGTGGAATTCTCTGCCTCAGAAGGCAGCGGAGGCCGATTCGCTGGATGCTTTCAAGAGAGAGTTAGATGGAGCTTTTAATGATAGCGGAGTCAGGGGGTAAGGGGAGAGGGCAGGAACGGGGTACTGATTGTAAATGATCAGCCATGATCACATTGAATGGCAGTGCTGGCTCGAAGGGCTGAATGGCCTCCTCCTGCACCTATTGTCTATTGTTTATTGTCTATTGTCTATTGTCTTCAAGTAACCCTTGCTTTCCCTCCCGCTACATCCCTCCCCCTTCCCAGTTCTCCGATCAGTCTTACTGTCTCCGACTACATATTATCTCTGTTTGCTTTCAACAGAGATTAAAAAAAACACAGCTAGCTCCCAGCCAACAATGATCTATTCCACTTACTTGAGATTCACACCCCCCTTTGTCTCGTTTTCACACCTGACAATTCCTTATCCCTGTGTCTCCCTCTCCCCTGACTCAGTCTGATGAAGGGTCTCGACTCAAAACGTCAGCTCTACTGCGAAATCTCCACAAGGTATGCCTACTTTGAAGAAGTTCTCCTCCTCTCTCTCGAAGGAGAGTTCTGCAACATCCTCCATGTCCCTCGTTTCCCTCTCCCCCTGACTCTCAGTCTGAGGAAGGGTCTCGACCCGAAACGTCACCCATTCCCTCCATCCGGAGACGCTGCCTGTCCCGCTGAGTTACTCCAGCATCTTGTGTCTGTCCCTGGTTTATTGAGCTCGCTTGTCATATCACATATCATATCATATATCTACAGCCGGAAACAGGCCTTTTCGGCCCTCCAAGTCCGTGCCGCCCAGCGATCCCCGCACATTAACACTATCCTACACTCACTAGGGACAATTTTTACATTTACCCAGCCAATTAACCTACATACCTGTACGTCTTTGGAGTGTGGGAGGAAACCGAAGATCTCGGAGAAAACCCACGCAGGTCACGGGGAGAACGTACAAACTCCGTACAGTGCAGCACCCGTAGTCAGGATCGAACCTGTGTCTCCGGCGCTGCATTCGCTGTAAAGCAGCAACTCTACCGCTGCGCTACCGTGCTTGTCATGTGCGTGCTTCTAAATCGCTTCGTGTTTGTCAGGCTCGATGTTAAGACCTAAGAAATCTCAAACTCATGCCCAGCCCACGTAATTCAGTGGTGGACATAGATTTGACCAACTGAACAAACTACTCCGAGGAAATAAGGTGGCAATTCTTTTTACATTTTGAAATAAAAGGTCAGGTTTAAATATTTTCTTGCCACAAATCCAGTCTCACCTGTTATTTATTTCCATCTTTTCTAAAAATTGTTTTAGTTCCTATTTCCTCTGTTTCTTTTTGATTCTATAGGATAGCAAGCATTTTATGGGAATAGACAATAGACAATAGACAATAGGTGCAGGAGGAGGCCATTCGGCCCCAAGCGCCAGTACCACCATTCAATGTGATCATGGCTGATCAGTCTCAATCAGTACCCCGTTCCTGCCTTCTCCCCATACCCCCTGACTCCGCTATCCTTAAGAGCTCTATCTAGCTCTCTCTTGAATGCATTCAGAGAATTGGCCTCCACTGCCTTCTGCGGCTGTGCATTCCACAGATTTACAACTCTCTGAATGCAGCACAGCTGGGGAACAGGTGCATCCGAGAGCGCAAGAAATTGCAGCGAATTGTGGACGCCGCCCAGACCATCGCGCAAACCAACCTCCCTTCCATTGACTCCCATCTACATCACACGCTGCCTCGGCAAGGCCATCAGCATAATCAAGGACGAGTCGCACCCTGGCCATTCCCTCTTCTCCCCTCTCCCGTCAGGCAAAAAGATATAGGTGTGAAAATACACACCGCCAGATTCAGGGACAGTTTCTTCCCAGCTGTTATCAGGCAACTGAACCATCCTGCCACAACCAGAGAGCAGTGCTGAACTACTATCTACCTCATTGGTGACCCTCGGACTGGCTTTGAACAGGCTTTACTGGCTTTACCTTGCAGCAAAATGCATGAGAGGAATAGATTGATTGGATGCACAGGGTCTCTGGCCTAGGCTAGGGGAATTGAGGACCAGAGGACACACGTTTAAGGTGAAGGTTAATGGGAATCTGAGGGGTAACTTTTTCACACAAAGGGTGTGTATGCAACAAGCTGCCAGAGGAGGTAGTAGAGGCAGGGACTATCCCAACATTAAAGAAACAATTAGACAGGTACATGGATAGGACAGACTTGGAGGGATATGGACCATTCGTGGGCAGGTGGGACTAGTGTAGCTGGGACATGTTGGCCGGTGTGGGCAAGTTGGGCTGAAGGGCCTGTTTCCACGCGGTATCACTCTCTGACTCTAAACTTTATTCACTTTATCGTGTATCTGTACACTGTAAATGGCTTGATTGTAATCATTCCGGCACTGGGCCTGTACTCGCTGGAGCTTAGAAGAATGAGAGGGGACCTCATTGAAATATGCAGAATAGTGAAAGGCTTGGTTAGAGTGCATGTGGAGAGGATGTTTCCACAAGTGGGAGAATCTAAGACTAGAGGTCACAGCCTCAGATTTCAAGGACATTCTTTTAGGAAGGAGATGAGGAGAAATTTCTTTGGTCAGAGTGTGGTGAATCTGTGGAATTCTTTCCCACAAAAAGGCTGTGGAGGCCAAGTCAGTGGATATTTTTAGGGCAGAGATAGATAGATTCTTGATTAGTAGTACTGGTGTCAAAGGTTTTGAGGAGAAGGCAGGAAAATGGGGTGAGGAGGGCGAGATAGATTTTTTAGATTTAGATTTAGATTTAGAGATACAGCGTGGAAACAGGCCCTTCGGCCCATCGGGTCCGCGCCGCCCAGCGATCCCCGCACATTAACACTACACACTAGGGACAATTTTTAAAAAAAACATTTGCCCAGCCAATTAACCTACATACCTGTACGTCTTTGGAGTGTGGGAGGAAACCGAAGATCTCGGAGAAAACCCACGCAGGTCACGGGGGGAACGTACAAACTCCGTACAGACGGCGCCCGTAGTCAGGATCGAACCTGAATCTCCGGCGCTGCATTCGCTGTAAGGCAGCAACTCTACCGCTGCGCCACCGTGCATAGATTAGCCATGATTGAATGGCAGAGTAGACTTGATGGGCCGAGTGGCTTAACTCTACTCCTATTCCTTCTGATCTTCTGACCTTATGTATTGTCTTTCTGCTGACAGTTTGTTCATGTCAAATGAAGGGCTCGTGAGATCCATTAGATCTAAGATGGCTGTCAAAGAATTCTCATCCATCCAATTCCACTATGCATCTTATTCTTTATCGCTCGCCATTCATTTCACCTCCAATTTTAGTGCTGTCCATCTGCACAATAGCGATGGGGTGAGTGAGGCCAAACGTAAATTGGAGGAACAGCACCTCATATTTCGCTTGGGCAGCTCGCAACCCAACGGTATAAGTATTGATTTCTCTAACTCTAACAGGTAACCCTTGCATCCCCTCTCCCGCCCTCCCTCCCCCACCCAAGTTGTTGTACCAGCTTGGGCGGTCACGATGGCGCAGCTGTAGAGTTGCCGCCTTACAGCGCTTGCAGCGCCGGAGACCCGGGTTCGATCCCGACTCTGGGTGCTGTACTGTACGGAGTTTGTACGTTCTCCCCGTGACCTGCGTGGGTTTTCTCCGAGATCTTCGGTTTCCCCCCCCACACTCCAAGGACGTACAGGTTTGTAGGTTAATTGGCTTGGTAAATGTAAAAATTGTCCCTAGCGGGCAGACGATACAAGGCCTTCCACGCCCGCACCTCCAGACTCAGAAACAGCTTCATCCCCAGGGCCATAGCTGCCATGAACCGGTCCTGCTGAGTCGGATGGTCACATCGCACAGTGAACCGGCACAGACCTACTTGCACTTTATTCTGTTTTAAAACTGTTCCAATTTGTTTCATTGGGTTGTTTAAATTAGTACTGACTAACTAATTAATTTATTGCATCGTATGGGAGGCGCATTCCCAAATTCGTTGTACAATGACAATAAAGATATATTGTATTGTATTGTATTCTAGGATAGTGTTAATGTGCGGGGATCGCTGGTTGGCGTGGTCCCGATGGGCCGAAGGGCCTGTATCTCTAAACTAAACTAAGCTTCAAAACCATCTTGTTGAATCTCATTGTCTGTAACTCGTTTTCGCCTCGCCCACAGCTAACCATGGCATGTTTCCTTTATCATCGCTACTTTTTCTGCATATCTTCCATTCATTTGTTCTCTATCTTTCTCCGTTTCTCCGTCACCGTCGATATCTCTCATTTCCTTTTCCCCTGACCGTGTGAAGAAGGGTCTCGACCTGAAACGTCACCTATTCCTTTTCTCCAGAGGTGCTGCCTGACCCGCTGAGTTACTCCAGCCTTTTGTGTCAATCTGTGGCAGGTCGAGGTCAGTCTCAGAATTTAACAATGCCACTTATCACACTTGACATGGGAGGGGAATGGATTAATAATAGAAACATAGAAAGTAGGTAACCCTTGCTTGCCCTCTCTTTCCGTCCCTCCTCTACCCTAGTTCTCCGACTAGTTTCGCCAGTCCTCCTGATTCATTTGTATGCCTCTTCCACTCAGCCAACAATGAACATGTCCTTGGGTCATCACCTGCTTTGATTTATCCTTTTCACACCTACATTCTCTTAGGCAAAGGGTTTAAGATGTTAACTGAATGTGAGAATTAAATCAATTGAGAACCTTTCTTTGTGGAGTTATGGAGGGACTATTGGCACAAATTTGCAAAAAAGGATGAATAAAAATGACTAGTTCTGGCGAAAATGTTATATCTGTTCCTGAAAGTGCTCACAATGAAATCAATTTCAGAAAACCTTTCAGAACTTTTATCAAGTACTAGACCAAGTGGACCTGTTGGGCCCAAACCTCTCCAGAGTGGGGAGTGGGGGAGGGGGAGGGGAGGGTGCTGCACCAATGTAGGAGAGGTTTGGGCCCAAAGGGGTCCACTTGTTCTAGTATGATAATAAAATCTTGACTCTTGACATAACCTGGAAAATCTGTCAGTCCGGTACCATCAAAGTTGAAGGAGAATGGGGTGGGAGGGGAAGGGGGAGAGTGGAAGGGGTGGAGGGGGGGTGAAGAGAGGGGGTGAGGGGGGGAGGGGAGGAGGGATGGGGAGGGAGGGAGGAGGGGAGGGTGGGGGTTAGGGAGGTAGGGGGTGAGGGGGAGGAGAGGAGGAAGGAGGAGGGATGGGGAGTGGGGAGTGGGGGAAGGGGAGGGTGCCGCACCAATGTAGGGGTGGTTTGGGCCCCAACGGGTCCACTTGGTCTAATATGATAATAAACTCTTGACTCTTGACATAACCTGGAAGGTCTGCCAGTCCGGTACCATCAAAGTTCAGGGCCTGCCAGATTAGCTGAGATTTATTGCATCCAGCATCCATTAGAACGTATCATCACAGGAAGAGGAGGCAAGAAAAGATGTGCAAGTCCACTCCTTGGAGCGCAGGAGGATGAGGGTTGATCTTATAGAAGTGCATAAAATCATGAGCAAGGGCGGCACGGTGGCGCAGCGGGTAGAGTTGCTGCCTTACAGCGAATGCAGCGCCGGAGACTCAGGTTCGATCCTGACTACAGGCGCCGTCTGTACGGAGTTTGTACGTTCCTCCCCGTGACCTGCGTGGGTTTTCCCCGAGATCTTCGGTTTCCTCCCACCACTCCAAAGACGTACAGGTATGTGGGTTAATTGACTGGGTAAATGTAAAAATTGTCCCTAGTGGGTGTAGGATAGTGTTAATGTGCGGGGATCGCTGAGCGGCGCGGACTCGGTGGGCTGAAGGGCCTGTTTCCGTGCTGTATCTCTAAAGGGATCAATAGGGAGGGTAAATGCAGAGTCTTTTACCCAGTAGAGGGAAATCAAGAAGCAGGGGACATAGGATTAAGGTGAGGAGGCAAATATTTAACAGGAATTTGAGGGGCAACTTTTTTTTACACAGAGTATGGTAGGTATATGGAGCGAGCTATCAGAGGAGCGAGCTACCAGAGTAGGTACTATCACACCCTTTAAAAGAGACAATTGGACAAGAACACAGATAGGAAACGTTTAGAGGGAGACTAGACCAAGTGGAGCAGCGGGGAACAAACCTCTCCTGCATTGGTGCAGCACTCTCTCCTAACCCCCAGCCCTCTACCCCCCTCCCTCCCTCCCTCCTCCCCTCCCTCCACCCCCCTCTCCCTTACCTCCACCTCTCCCCCCTCCCTCCCCCCCTCCCTCCACCCCTCCCCATCTCCCTTCCCCTCCCCCCACTCCATCCCCCTCAACTCCACTTATCCTCCCTCTCCCCCCCCTCCCTCCCTCCCCTCCCTCCACCCCCCTCCCCCTCCCTCCACCTCTCCCCCTCCCCTCCACCCCCTCCCCACCTCCCTTCCCCTCCTCCCCTCCCTCCACCCCCCCCCTCTCTCCACCTCTCCCCCCTCCCTCCCCCCCTCCCCGCTCCCCTTCCCCTCCACCCTTTCCCCTCCCCCACACTCCATCCCCCTCAACTCCACTTATCTTCCCCCCTCCCCCTCCCTCACTCCACCCCCCCTCCCCTCCCTGGGGAGATTAGAGTTAAACTTTAAAATGTGAATAACTTTTAAAATATAACACCGATTTCAACGAAACTTCGTCCATTAGCACCAAAGGGACGACGGTGAGCAAGGTGGGCCTAAAATTGTTGCGCTATCGTGTACTGTTTTGGCTGTAGTTCAGGAACAAACAAACAAACAAACGAGAGTTTTAGTATACAGATGTGCCAAACGCGGCCGAATGTGATTATCTGAGATGGGGCATCGTGGTCGGCATGGAGGAGTCGGGCGGAAGGGCCTGGTTTACCGTGCCGTGTGAATCGAACTTACGGGCAAGACAAACCCATCGTCACAATCGTGCAGGTTCACATGGGAAGCTAATCGGTAGACTGTTATAGGGCGTACATCTGAAATAAACGGTTATATATATAGAGCCATGTGGAAATTAAAAATAACAATAGATTGTGCGCGCAGATCCGAGAAAAGCCATTTGGTGCAGAAGTCAGGAAGCAGTCTGTCGTTGGCGAGACACATTAACACAGAAATAACCATCAGGGAATTCCAATGGCTGGAAGAAATGTGGAACAAAAAAAAATGAAGGGCCTTGCATTGATTAAGCACCTGTCACAATTTTAGGAAGTGCTTTATAATCATTTAAGTATTTTATGAAGTACAGTCTCTGTGTCGCGAGATAGGTGACACAGTAGCCTACTTTATATATAACAAACTCCAGCAGCCAGCTCTGAGGTAATGCTGAGATTTATTTTTCAATTACTGCCTGACCTGCTGAGTTACTCCAGCACTCTGTATCTTTTATATTGTAAACCAGCATCTGCAGCTCCTTGTGTCTTCACAGTCCTATCCATGGTTCGTATCCAAATTCACTGGCAGTTTAGAAGGATGAGAGGGGGTCTTATATAAACGTATAAAATTATAAAAGGTATACGAAAATAACTGCAGATGCTGGTACAAATCGATTTATTCACAAAATGCTGGAGTAACTCAGCAGGTCAGGCAGCATCTCGGGAGAGAAGGAATGGGTGACGTTTCGTTTTGGGTCGAGACCCTTCTTCAGACTGAAGAAAATTATAAAATTATAAAAGGACTGGACAAGCTGGATGCAGGAAAAATGTTCCCAATGTGGGAGGAGTCCAGAACCAGGGGCCGCAGTCGAAGAATAAAGGGGAGGCCCATTTAAAACTGAGGTGAGAAAAAACTTTTTTACCCAGAGAGTTGTGAATTTGTGGAATTCTCTGCCACAGAGGGCAGTGGAGGCCAATTCAGTGGATGAATTTAAAAGAGAGTTTGATCGAGCTCTTGGGGCTAGTGGAATCAAGGGGTCGGGGGAGAAGGCAGGCACGGGTTATTGATTGTGGATGATCAGCCATGATCACAATGAATGGTGGTGCTGGCTCAAAGGGCTGAATGGCCTCCTCCTGCTCCTATTTTCTATGTCTATGTTCTATGTCTATGTTTACTTTTCAGGGATAAATATTGGTCAGGCTGCTGGCAAGAATTCTGCTTGTTACTATCAAAGTCATTCCTCGGGATGTCTTACCAACATTTGAGAAAGCTGATGGACTTTCGGATATATAATTTGTGTTCAAGATGGTGTCTTGGTGTCCGGTATGTCGCTGTTGTAATAAAATGTAAACGCAAAGGTCCTCGAGATACAAAAAAGAACAAATTTCTATACTAAAACTCTCGTTTGTTTGTTTGTTTGTTTGTTTGTTCCTGAACTACAGCCAAAACGGTACACGATAGCGCGACAATTTTAGGCCCACCTTACTCACCGTCGTCCCTTTGGTGCTAATGGAAGAAGTTTCATTGAAATCGGCGTTATATTTTAAAAGTTATTCACATTTTAAAGTTTAAATCTATCTCCAAGGGAGGGAGGGGGGAGGGAGGAAAAGGGGGGTTGAGGGGAGTGGAGTGGGGAGGGAGAGGGGAGGGGGGATGGGAAGGAAGGGAGGAGGGGAGGGCGGGAGGGTGGGGGGTGGGGGTGGTGAGGGGGAGGAGGGGAAGGGGGAGGGGGGTGAGGGGGAAGGGAGGGGGAGGGAGGGGGGAGTGGGGAGTGGGGGAGGAGAGGGTGCTGCACCAATGTAGGAGAGGTTTGGGCCCAACGGGTCCACTTGGTCTAGTATGATAATAAACTCTTGATTCTTGACATAACCTGGAAAATCTGCTAGTCTGGTACCATCAAAGTTAAAGGGGAATGGAGTGGAGGGGAAGGAGGAGAGGAGAAGGGGTGGACGGGGTGGGGTGGACAGAGGGGGTGAGGGGAGGGAGGAGGGGAGGGGGGATGAGGGAGGGAGTGGGAGAGGGGGCGAAGGGGTGGAAGAGGGGAGGGGGAGTGGGGGAGAGTGGAGGGGGGTAGGAGAGGGTGCTGCACCAATGCAGGATAGGTTTGGGCCCAACTTGGTCGAGTAAGAACTAAAAAGAACAGATAAAATCCCTTTACCTTGAGTTCTCTCTCCTCTGACTCTCAGTCTGAAGAAGGGTCTCAACCCGAATCCAGCTTTTTGTGTCTATACACAATAGTATTACATGCCGAAATGAAAATTTCCCAGGGATTTAGCAGAACCCCTTGAAAGAGAGCAAGCCAAATGATTCCCTGACAAGATTACAGAGTGCAGAATCAAGTTGGGGTTGGGTCCCTGGAGTGCAAAGCTTCCTATCATAACAGCCCCATGATTCTAAATCTTCTAACATTTCTATTGTAAATGTTCCTTTCCACTTCACTCTGCTTGAAAAAATACAAACATCTGATAAGCAACACATTGGCACTTCTTATCCAGCTCCATCCTGATAGGATAAAATCCAATCATTGCCTGATAACTGCAATGTTTGCTTAAGACAAACTTAACCAAAGGTAGATTGAGACATGTATTAAATCCAGAGGATTGTATTAAATTAGTCTGAAGAAGGGTCTCGACCCAAAACGTCACCCGTTCCTTCTCTCCAGAGATGCTGCCTGTCCCGCTGGGTTACTCCAGCATTTTGAGTCTACCTTTGATTTAAACCAGCATCTGCAGTTCTTTCCTCCAGGCCATGTCTATTTAGTTTAGTTTAGTTTAGTTTATTAGGGTCACGCGCCCCAACGTGCAATGAAAAGCTTCTGGCTGCGTGCTATCCGCTCAGCGAACAGACAATGCATGACTACAATCAACCTGTCCACAGTGTACAGATACAGGTTAAAGGGTATATTGTTTCTAATGCAAGGTCCGATTAAAGATAGCTTGAAGCTCTCCAACCAGGACTGCTCGCTAGTTGGTGAGAGGACGGTTCAGTTGCCTGATGACAGCTGGGAAGAAACTGTCCCTGAATCTGGAGGTGTGCGATTTCACACTTCTGTACTCCTTGCCCGATGGGAGAGGGGAGAAACAGGAGTGAGCAAGGTGAGGCTTGTCCTTGATTATGCTGCTGGCCTTGCCGAGGCAGCGTGAGGTGTAAATGGAGTCAATGGAAGGGAGGTTGGTTTGCCTGATGGTCTGGGCTGCGTCCACAACTATCTGCGATTTCTTGCGGTCTTGAATGGAGCTGCTCCCAAACCATAGTTTATCTTACAAAAAATGATCTTATTTTCAAGGTAGAGTTTTGTAACCTATTCATAAAAGCACTTTAATTTCTTTTGGTGCTCAGTCTACTCCTCAAATTGGTTTGTTTGATCATTCCATAAGATCATAAGGCCTTAAGTGATAGGATCAGAATTAGGCCATTCGGCCCATCAAGCCTACTCCACCATTCAATCATGGCCGATCAACCACCTAACCTCATTCTCCTGCCTTCTCCCCATAACCCCTGACACCCGTACTAATGAAGAATCCACCGGGTGGCGCCAGCAATGGCTGCCTTGCCAACAGTCTGACTGTCCTTTCCTTCTTTGTGTCTGCTTTGTATGTCTTAAATCTATATTTTTTTAGTATTGTTTAGCTTGTTTTATGTGGGGGGGTGAGGAGCGCGGAATTGGGGGAAACTTTTTCTAATCTCTTGCCTCGACGGAGATGCCATTTTTTTTCCGTATCGTATCTCCGTCCGCACTGCGGCCTAACATCGTGGAGTTGGCGGCCTTTGCTGGACATCGACCGGGATCTCCATCAAGGGACTTTAACATCGTGGTGCCCGCGATCCCAGTCGGGGGTCGTCTTAGGGGCTCCAAACGTGGGAGGCTGCGAGACTTTAACATCACGGAGCCCGCGGTCTCTGGTTAGAGACCGACTTCGGGGACTCCAAGCCGTGGGAGTTTCGACCGCCCAGACGCGGGAGTTTCGATCGCTCCGACGCGGGAGTTTAGATTTTAGATTTTTAGATTTTAGATTTAGAGATACAGCGCAGAAACAGGCCCTTCGGCCCACCGGGTCCACGCCGCCCAGCGATCCCCGCACATTAACACTATCCTACACCCACTAGGGACAATTTTTACATTTGCCCGGCCAATTAACCTACAAACCTGTACGTCTTTGGAGTGTGGGAGGAAACCGAAGATCTCGGAGAAAACCAATGCAGGTCACAGGGAGAACGTACAAACTCCGTACAGACAGCGCCCGTAGTCAGGATCGAACCTGAGTCTCTGGCACTGCATTCGCTGTAAGGCAGCAACTCTACCGCTGCGCCAACGTGCCGATCACCCCGACGCGGAGACTTCGACCGCCGGCTGCGGGAGCTTTGATCGCCCCGACTGCGGATGGTTCGACTGCCCCGACCGCAAGAGAATAAAGAGGAAGAAGTTTGGACATTATTGCCTTCCATCACAGTGAGGAATGAGGGGAATCTGCTGTGGTGGATGTTTATGTTAACGTTTATGTAGTTGTGTGTCTTGTTGCTTTTTTTTCAGTATGGCTGTATGGTAATTCGAATTTCACTGTACCTTAATTGGTACATGTGACAATAAACTGACCTTGAAACCTTGAATCTATCTATCTCCATCTTAACAAATATCCTCTGACTTGGCCTCCACAGCCTTCTGTGGCAATGAATTCCGCAGATTCACCACCCTCTGTCATCCACGCCATTTTCAGCTGCACACCATTCAGTCAGCCCTGATTTCAATAGTGTGCATGCTGTACTATGACACATTGTTGTCTCTCCAAAGAGACAGATTAACAAGTCAGGTGGGACAAAATAGATTTATCGGATCACTGGATCAATCGGAAGGGTTAAAAGATGAAGCACGATTGCATAGATTGAGCATGTACTCCCTTGAGTCCAGCGTTGATTGAATCGAGGTATCTGGAAAATTTGATGCTGTATATAATTCTATTCCGTGATGGCTCCAAATTCTCGCAGCAGATAAAGGGAGAAAATGTTGCTTAGAGCACAATTCTTAAGGACATTTTGATGGTGGTGGGTGTATGGAACAAGCAGCCGGAGGAGGTAGTTGAGGCAGGGACTATCCCGACGTTTAAGAAGCAATCAGACAGGTACATGGATAGGACAGGTTTGGAGGAATATGGACCAAATGTTGGCCTGGTGGGACTAGTGTCGCTGGGACATGTTGACCGTTGTGGGCAAGTTGGGCCGAAGGGCCTGTTTTCACACTGTATCTATCACTCTATGACTTGATGACTTTATTAAGGGCGGCACGGTTGGGCAGCGGTAGAGTTGCTGCCTTGCAGCTCCAGAGACCCGCGTTGGATCCTGACCACAGGTGCTTGTATGCACAGAGTTTGTACGTTCTCCCCATGACCTGCTGTGGGTTTTGTCCAGATTCTACGGTTTCCTCCCACACTCCAAAGACGTACAGGTTTGTAGTTTTTTTTTGGCTTGGTAGAGATGTGGAATTGTCCCCATTGTGTGTCGGATAGACAATAGACAATAGGTGCAGGAGGAGGCCATTCGGCCCTTCGAGCCAGCACCGCCATTCAATGTGATCATGGCTGATCATTCTCAATCAGTACCCCATTCCTGCCTTCTCCCTATACCCCCTGACTCCGCTATCCTTAAGAGCTCTTTCTCGCTCTCTCTTGAATGCATTCAGAGAATTGGCCTCCACTGCCTTCTGAGGCAGAGAATTCCACAGATTCACAACTCTCTGACTGAAAAAGTTTTTCCTCATCTCAGTTCTAAATGGCCTACCCCTTATTCTTAAACTGTGGCCCCTTGTTCTGGACTCCCCCAACATTGGGAACATGTTTCCTGCCTCTAAAGTGTCCAACCCTTTAATAATCTTATACGTTTCGATAAGATCTCCTTTCATCCTTCTAAATTCCAGTTGGGCAGTGGATACTGTTAATGTGCGGGTGTTGCCGGTCAGTACGGACTCGGTCGGGCGAAGGGCCTGTTTACCCGCTGTATCCCCACACTGGAAAAATCAGCAAGGAAGTCTTGTTTCAGTCTGGAGAAGGGTCTCGACCCGAAACGTCACCCATTCCCTCTCTCCTGAGATGCTGCCTGACCTGCTGAGTTACTCCAGCATTTTGTGAATAAATACCTTCGATTTGTACCAGCATCTGCAGTTATTTCCTTCAACAAATCAGCAAGGAAGATCAGCAGATCTCGCAGATCTTGCCTGATAGAGTTAAATGTGGCCTTTGTGGCAAAATGAGTTAGATGTGGCCCATGTGGCTAAAGGGATCAGGGGGTATGGAGAGAAAGCAGGTACGGGATACTGAGTTGGATGATCAGCCATGATCATATTGAATGGCGGTGCAGGCTCGAAGGGCCGAATGGCCTACTCCTGCACCTATTTTCTATGTTTCTATCTTGGCTGGGCAACTGAGGCTTTGTAGAAAAATGAAAGGTGACATCTCTGGAAATCCTTCAAACACTGAAGAAGGATCTCCAGTCAACTGACATCAATCTCAATAACCTCAAAGAAGTGGCTCCGGTCAGGATTTACTGCCGCTGTCTGATCAAATCAGCAGCAAAGATTGCGAGCTGGATTGTGCCTGCACGGCCCAAAGATGTGCGGGTTGGTGGGTTAATTGGCCACTGTAAATTGCCTCTCGTAACCAGGCTAGCGGTGGAGTGGGCGGGGATTTGGGCGAACGGTATTGAATTAGCACGGGTATGTTCTCAATATTTGGCATCGACTCAATAGGCAGAAGGGTCTTGTTACATGCTGCAGGACTCTATGAATTTATAACTTTATGAGGGGCCACAATTTAAGAATAAGGGGTAGGCCATTTAGAACGGAGATGAGGAAAAACTTTTTCAGTCAGAGAGTTGTGAGTCTGTGGAATTCTCTGCCTCAGAAGGCAGTGGAGGCCAATTCGCTGAATGCATTCAAGAGAGAGCTAGATAGAGCTCTTAAGGATAGCGGAGTCAGGGGGTATGGGGAGAAGGCAGGAACGGGGTACTGATTGAGGATGATCAGCCGTGATCACATTGATTGGCGGTGCTGGCACGATGGGCCGATTGGCCTACTCCTGCACCTATTGTCTATTGTCTATTTATGAATGCATAACTTGATTAGTATGAGTGTCAGAGGTGAGAAACAGGAGTGAGCAAGGTGAGGCTTGTCGTTGATTATGCTGCTGGCCCTGCCGAGGCAGCGTGAGGTGTAAATGGAGTCAATGGAAGGGAGGTTGGTTTGCCTGATGGTCTGGGCTGCGTTGACAAGTATCTGCAATTTCTTGCGGTCTTGAATGGAGCTGTTCCCAAACCACAGTTTATCTTACACAAATGATCTTATTTTCAAGGTAGAGTTTTGTAACCTATTCATAAAAGCACTTTAGTTTCTTTTGGTGCTCAGTCAACTCCTCAAATTGGTTTGTTTGATCATTCCATAAGATCATAAGGTCTTAAGTGCTAGGATCAGAATCTGGCCATTCGGCCCATCAAGTCTGCTCCACCATTCAATCATGGCCGATCTGCCTCCTAACCCCATTCTCCTGCCTTCTCCCCATAACCCCTGACACCCGCACTAATCAAGAATCCACCGGGTGGCGCCAGCAATGGCTGCCTTGCTCACCAGTCTGGCTGTCCTTTCGTTCTTTGTGTCTGTTTTGTATAGGTGACGGCGAGTGGTATTTTGCTTGGGCAGCTTACACCCTAGCGATATGAATTTGATTTCCCTTACTTCAAGTAATCCTTACATTCCCCTCCCTCTCCTTCCCACCCCCACCCAAGTCATTGTACTAGCTTCAAAATCGTCTTGTTGAGTCTCATTGTCCGTGACTCGTTTTCACCTAGCCCACAGCTAACAATGGCCTGTTTCCTTTATGATCGCTACTTTCTTTGCACAGCTCTCATTCATTTGTTCTCAATCTCTCTCTGTCACTGTCTATATCTCGCATTTCTTTTTCCCCAGACTCTCATGTCTGAAGAAGGGTCACCTATTCCTTTTCTCCAGAGGTGCTGCCTGACCCGCTGAGTTACTCCAGCTTTTTGAGTCCATCTGTGGCAGGTTGAGATCAGTTTCAGAATTCAACATGCCATTTACCCCACTTGATCTAGGAGGGGAGTGGATTCATATTAGAAACATAGAAACATAGAAAAGAGGTGCAGGAGTAGGCCACTCGGCCCTTCGAGCTAGCATCGCCATTCAATATGATCATGGGTGGTCGTCCAAAATCAGTACCCCGTTCCTGCTCTACCCAATATCCCTTGATTCCGTTTGCCCTAAGAGCTCTATCCAACTCTCTCTTGAATACATCCAGTGAATTGGCCTCCACTGCCTTCTGTGGCAGAGAATTCCACAGATTCACAACTCTCTGGGTGAAAAAGCTTTTCCTCATCTCAGTCCTAATTGGCCTACTTCTTATTCTTAAATTCTGAATAGTAAACACCCCCAGCATTTTTCCTGCATCTAGCCTGTCCAATCCCTTAGGAATTTTATATGTTTCTATAAGATCCCCTCTCAGCCTTCTAAATTCTAGTGAATATGAGCCCAGTCTCCCCTTCTCCCCATACCCCCTGACTCCGCTATCCTTAAGAGCTCTCTCTTGAATGCATTCAGAGAATTGGCCTCCATTGCCTTCTGAGGCAGAGAATTCCACAGATTCACAACTCGCTGACTGAAAGAGTTTTTCCTCATCTCAGTTCTAATTGGCCTACTTCTTATTCTTAAATTGTGAATGTTAAACTCCCCCAACATCGGGAACATATTTCCTGCATCTAGCCTGTCCAATCCCTTAGGAATTTTATATGTTTCTATAAGATCCCCTCTCAGCCTTCTAAATTTGAGTGAATATGGGCCCAGTCGACCCATTCTTTCATCATATGACAGTCCCGCCATCCCGGAAATTAACCTGGTGAACCTAAGCTGCACACCCTCAACAGCAAGAATGTCCTTCCTCAAATTAGGAATGTCCTTCCTCAAAACTGCACACAATACTCAAAGGTGTGGTGGTCTCACCAAGGCTCTGTACAACTGCAGTAGGACCCTCTTGCTCCTATACTCAAATCCTCTTGCTATGAAGGTCAACATGCCATTAGCTTTCCTCACTGCCTGCTGTACCAGCATTCTTACTTTCAGAAGCTTACTTGCTTATTGTCGCCATCTTCACTGCAGCTGGTGTTTGAAGGACAATTGTTTAATTTGCTTATGTTCGTGTAATAAGTTCGATAGCCATAGACCAGTGTGGATCAAAATTAAACAAACGTCCAAATGAGTCTAATTCCCAGTTGACATTTCCTTTGTACGCAACAACGTGAATCAAATTTATTCGCTTGCTCAGTGCTAATGTAGTTTGACAGTGCATCAGCTGTTCTGGTCCGCCTTCATTAATAATATGTCACCTACAACCATCGGAAGCTCATTAGACCACATTCTATCTCTGCCCAAAATCAAGCAAGTTCCATTAACAATGTACATTTGCAGTTAATGAGGCTTGCCTTTTGTGAAGCAATGTTTGGCAAGCATTTTATCTGTTTCATATCGCAGGATGAGAATGTATCCAGTGTTGCGTAGACTAAATACACAATATTGTGCACTGGCGTGCTGCTTTTCAATGCTGGAATTCAACTAACAACTATAACAACATTGAAAAGGCATTTGTGTAGGAAGGAACCGCAGATGCTGGTTTAAATCAAAGATAGGCACAAAAAGCTGGAGTAACTCGGCGGGACAGGCAGCGTCTCCGGAGAGAAGGAATGGGTGACGTTTCGGGTCGGGACCTATCTTCAGACTGATTATAGTGAGGGAGAAGGCTGCCAAAGCAGAGAGGCAGGGCAAACCTTGGCAGGCAAGCAGTGCTGGGGTAACTCAACAGGTCAGGCAGCATCTCTGGAGAGAAGGAATGGGTGACGTTTCGGGTCCAGACCCTTCTTCAGACTAGTCAGGGAAAAGGGAAACGAGAGATAGGAGACGATGATGTAGAGAGAGGTAAAGAACAATGAATGAAAAATATGCAAAAAAGTAACGATGATAAAGGAAATGGGCCATTGTGAGGTGTTTGTTAGGTGAAAACGAGAAGCTGGTGCGACATGGGTGTGGGGGGGACAGAGAGAGAGGGAATGCTGGGGTTAAACGGGTACATGGATATTCGTAGGTTCATAAGTGATAGGAGCTGGATTAGGCCATTCGGCCCATCAAGTTAGCTCCGCCATTCAATCGTGGCTGATCTATCTTTCCCTCTCAACCGATTCTCCTGCCCTCTCGCCATAACCCCTGACAGCCGTACTAGTCTAGAATCTATGTATCTCTGCCTCATGTATCTTTACACTGTAAAATAATCAATTGTAATCATTTATTGTCTTTCTGCTGACTGGTCAGCATCCAACAAAAGCTTTTCACTGTACCTCGCTCGGTACACGTGTCAATAAACTAAACTGAACTGAACTGACTTGGCCTCCACAGCCTTCTGTGGCAATGAAATCCACAGATTCACCACCAGATGAAAGGTTTAGAGGTTATATGGGTCAAACGCAGGCAGGTAGATGGGGCATCTTGGTCAGCATGTTAGGTTGTGTCAAAGGGCCTTTTACCTTGCCGTAAGACACTATAATTTTGGAAAATCTCTCGATATGATTGGTATACCTGTATATTAAAAAATGTGTTGATTTGAACACCTATTAATTCAACCCGAGTTACTTTCATTGAAGTCACAAAGCGGAAGACAAACTTCTACATGTGTAGGAAGAAACTGGTTTGAAGATCGGTGAAATCCAGCCTTTCCCATTGACAAAAATGGACATAAAATGGTGGAGTAACTCAGCGGGACGGGCAGCATCTCTGGATAGAACGAATGGGTGACGTTTTGCGTGAAGACCCTTCTTCAGATATATTTCCGTTGTGGAGCATGCATACAAATGTAAAATGGTTCCGAGTGCGTGTGGGCTTGTGTTAATGTGCGGAGGTCGCTGGTTCGGTGCGGACTCGGTGGGCCGAAGGGTCTGTTTCCGCGCTGCATTTCTAAACTAAACTAGACTATAGACAATAGACAATAGGTGCAGGAGTAGGCCATTCGGCCCTTCGAGCTAGCACCACCATTCCATGTGATCATGGCTGATCATTCTCAATCAGTACCCCGTTCCTGCCTTCTCCCCATACCCCCTGACTCCGCTATCCTTAAGAGCTCTATCTAGCTCTCTCTTGAATGCATTCAGAGAACTGGCCTCCGCTGCCCTCTGAGACAGTGAATTCCACAGATTTACAACTCTCTGACTGAAAAGGTTTTTCCTCATCTCCGTTGTAAATGGCCTACCCCTTATTCTTACACTGTGGCCCCTGGTTCTGGACTCCTCCAACATTGGGAACATGTTTCCTGCCTCGAACGTGTCCAACCCCTTAATTATCTTATATGTCTCGATAAGATCCCCTCTCATCCTTCTAAATTCAAGTGTATACAGGCCTAGCCGCTCCAGCCTTTCAACATATGACAGTCCCGCCATTCCGGGAATTAACCTAGTAAACCTACGCTGCACGCCCTCAATGGCAAGAATATCCTTCCTCAAATTTGGAGACCAAAACTGCGCCCAGTACTCCAGGTGTGGTCTCACTAGGGCCCTGTACAACTGCAAAGGGACCTTTTTGCTCCATTACTCAACTCGTTAAATATCTTGTTAAATAAACCATGGTGTAATGGTCATTGAGTTACACAGCATGGAAACAAGCCATTTGGCCCAACTTGTCCATGAAGACTAAGATGGACCATCTGAGCGTGTTGTCCATATGCCCATTTTTGGCCCACATCAATCTAAACCTTTCCTATGCCATTTACTTGTCCGAGTATGAGGGTGGTCACGGTGGCGCAGCGGTAGAGTTGCAGCCTTACAGCAAATGCAGCGCCGGAGACTCGGGTTCGATCCTGACTATGGCCGCTGTCTGTACACAGTTTGTACGTTCTCCCCGTGACCTGCGTGGGTTTTCTCCGAGATCTTCGGTTTCCTCCCACACTCCAAAGACGTGCAGGTTTGTTGGTTAATTGGCATGGTAAAAATAAAAATTGTCCCTAGTGGGTGTAGGATAATGTTAATGTGCGGGGATCGCCGGTCGGCGCGGACCCGGTGGGCCGAAAGGGCCTGTTTCCGCGCTGTATCTCTAAACTAAACTAAACTAAACTAAACTAAACATCAAGCCACGCTGAACAAATGAAAGGCAAAGTGCAATTTACTTATATATATATATTGGTGGGCAAATGGATAATGTTTTCTTGGAATTGTCCTTCGCTGCTGTTTTAGAAGAAGCCATTATGTAGGATAATGATAGGTTGGAACGTGTTCAAGTTTTGCCAGTTACATCTGCCAATGTTAAATTTCCATGACACTAATTCCAATATGCTTGTCGTCTAATCCTTGTCATTCATCATGATGTGGAATGCAATGGAGCTTCAGCTGGAGAGAGATCAGACAGTCCGATGATCACTAAAGGAGCGAAGGGCAGAAAGAGGCCATTTGGCCCGTCAATGTATCCTCTCAAATTCCGTGCACGGTGGCGCAGCGGTAGAGTTGCTGCCTTGCAGCGCTTACAGCGCCACAGACCCGGGTTCCACCCCAACTACGGGCGCTGTCTGCACGGAGTTTGTACGTTCTCCCCGTGACCTGAGTGGGTTTTCTCCGAGATCTTCGGTCTCCTCCCACACTCCAAAGACGTACAGGTATGTAGGTTAATTGGCTGGGCAAATGTAAAAAAACTGTCCCCAGTGGGTGTAGGATAGTGTTAGTGTGCGGGGATCGCTGGGCGGCGCGGACCCGGTGGGCCGAAGGGCCTGTTTCTGCGCTGTATCTCTAAATCTAACAAAAAAAATCTAAATCTGTCTGCACGGAGTTTGCACGTTCTCCCCGTGACCTGCGTGGCTTTTCTCCGAGATCTTCGTTCTCCTCCCACACTCCAAAGACGTACAGGATTGTAGGTTAATTGGCATGGTATAAATATAAATTGTCCTTCATGTGTGCGGGATAGTGTTAATGAGCGGGTATCGCTGGTCAGTGCGGATTCGGTGGGCCGAAGGGACTGTATACGTGCTGTATCTCTAAACTAAACTAAACTACTGTGTGGTGCCGTAACAAGAACTCTCCACTTAACTGGCGTTCCCAGTGCGCGGAGATACACATACAGTGAATCAGTTCTCTGTAAAACTAGGAAGGATGACAGAATGTATTCCAACAGAGATAAATACAATGGTCTGACCACCCAAAGACATTTCTTAAGGAATGTACCATTCCACATTTCCTTGAGCATTGTCCCCTTTGATCTGTGTTTTCACACCTTACCCTTCCATATCTCCCTCTCCCCTGACTCCCAGTCTGAAGAAGGGTCTCGACCCGAAACGTCACCCATTCCTTCTCTCCAGAGATGCTGCCTGTCGGGACTGAGTTACTCCAGCATTTTGTGTCTTACTTCCGTGTAACTCAGTGTCTGCAGTTCCTTCCTGCCCACGACATTTCCCTGGAGCTCTGCGAGGGGCCAAGTTTAAAGGGGATGAGTGGGCCAAATTACTCTTCCACACAGAGTGGTGGGGGCGTGGAACATGCTGCCGTGGGAGGTGCTGGAAGCAGACGCAGCAGTTGCATTTGCAAGGTTTTTGGGCAGGCACATGGATCCACAAGGAGCAGAGAGGTAGGGATCACGCACAGGCAGAGGAGGTTGGTTTTGACTTAGCATCATGTTTGGCATGGACATTGTGCGCCAAAGGACGGGATGGATATTCTGCAAGTGCGGATCCAGGAATAAAACTCTGGACAAGGGGCCACAGTTTAAGAATAAGGGGTAGGCCATTTAGAACTGAGATGAGGAAAAACTTTTTCACTCAGAGAGTTGTAAATCTGTGGAATTCTCTGCCTCAGAAGGCAGTGGAGGCCAATTCTCTGAATGCATTCAAGAGAGAGCTAGATAGAGCTCTTAAGGATAGCGGAGTCAGGGGGTATGGGGAGAAGGCAGGAACGGGGTACTGATTGTGAATGATCAGCCATGATCACATTGAATGACGGTGCTGGCTCGAAGGGCCGAATGGCCTCCTCCTGCACCTATTGTCTATTGACTTTCCCAGTTTAGTTTAGGAAATTAACTGCAGATGCTGGTTTAAATCCAACGTTCGCACTGAAGGGTCTCGACCCGAAACGTCACCTATTCCTTCTCTCCTGAGATGCTGCCTGACCCGCTGAGTTAGTCCAGCATTTTGTGTCTACCTCCCCAGTTTAATTTAGATTAGTTTAGAGATGCAGCGAGGAAACAGGCCCTTCAGCGCACCGAGTCCACGCCGACCAGCGATCCCCGCACACCAACACTATCCTCCCCAGTCATAGGATACTTTACAGTGATACCAAGCCAATTAATCTACAAACCTGCTCGTCTGTAGAGTGTGGGAGGAAACTGGAGATCTCGGAGAAAAGCCCAGGCGGGTCATGGGGAGAACGTACAAACTCCGTGTAGACAAGCACCCGAGGTCGGGATCGAACCCGGGTAAGGCAGCAACTCTACCGCTGCGCCACGGTGCCGCTGGGAGAGGCTATCCATTAGCAGAGCCGGCAACTTTATACCATCGGCTGTGCTTTCATACATAGTGGCTCGAAGGGCCGAATGGCCTCCTCCTGCACCTATTGTCTATTATCTCATGGCCACTGCTGGGGGAAAGGTTTATTCCCAGTCGATTGCTGCACTTGCAAGAACCAAGAAATCAAGCACTGGCTCCTCGAACATTATTAAATGTTTTGGAAAATATAGTTCTATTGGTCTTAAAAGCATGTGGCTTTACAGTCTAATATATCATGCCATTTAGTTTAAATTGCTCCACTAACTTATTAATCTTGCAATGACACAACATTCAAGGGTAGAACTAATTGATGCACTCTTTGTATCATGAACTCCCGATGGACGAGGGGCTTTAAACAAAGCTGTCTCACTCCCACTGGTAAGGTTAAACTTGTCCTAATCATCAATGCTGGCAATAACTATACTACACGCTCTGCATTGCAGAGAAAAGTTTAATTCTGTTAGAATCGTAGAGTCACAGAGTGATACAGCGCGGAAACAGGCCCTTTGGCCCAACTTGCCCACACCGGCCAACATGATGTCCCATCTACACTAGTCCCACCTGCCCGCGTTTGGTCCATACCCTTCCAAACCAAACCTGTTGCTCGTTCTGTGTGAAGCTCAAGATTCCAGGGTGGCATGGCGTTGCAGCGCAAGAGTTGCTGCCTTATAGCGCCGGAGACCCGGGTTCGATCCTGACCACGGGTGCCGTCAGTACGGAGTTTGCACGTTCTCCCCGCGACCTGCGTGGGTTTTCTCCGGGAGGTCCAAAGGCTTCCTCCCACACTCCAAAGATGTACAGGTGTTTAGGTTGATTGGCTTTGGCAAAACTGTCCCTACTGCGGTAGGATAGTTTTAGTGTACGGAGTGATCGCTGTTCGGTGTGGAGTCGGTGGGCCAAAGGGTCTGTTTCCGCCCTGTTCTCTAACGTTTGAAGTCTAAAGGGTTAAGGGCGCGGGGTGAACTTTATATGGAGGGAAGATACAATTCATCTCCTCACTTCCACACTCTCCGCTGACTATATATCTACTTTAGTAACTTTAGAGATACGGCGCTGAAACAGGCCCTTCAGCCCATCGAGTCCACGCCGACCAGAGATCACCCCATATACGAACAATATCCGACACACTGAGGACAATTTACAATTTTACAGAGGCCAATTAACCTACAAACCTGTACGTCTTTGGTGTTGCTGTTTCTTCCCAAACCAGCAGATCCTCCCAAGTTTAATTCATGGTGGGACAGGAGATGGCAATGCGGGACAGATAAAGGATTTGAATGAGAACTATCTTTTACTACGGCAGATTTTACACCCTCAGGGTATCTTAAAAGACTTAACAACCAAAAAAAAAATTGGTTTTGTAAAGTTGAGTTATAATTACTCCTTTGCAAGTGTAGGGACTAATTTGAGCGCAGTTAGTGCCTTTGAACATCGTTGAGGTTTGTAAATTTGGGGAATCTTGGGAAATTGGGTCGTTGGAGGAAAATAACACTGAGGTAAACAAATTCATCCATCATCTCATTAGATGCAAGAACGGCACATATTGTGTAGAAAATCATGAGAGGAATAAATCGGCTGGATGCACAGAGTCTCTTGCACAGAGTCGGGGAATCGAGGACCAGAGGACATAGGTTCAAAGTGAAGGGGAAAAGATTTAAAATGGAATCTGAAGGGTAACTTTTTCACACAAAGGGTGGTGGGTGTATGGAACAAGCTGCCAGAGGAGGTAGTTGAGGCTGGGACTATCCCAACGTTTAAGAAGCAGTTAGATAGGTACATGGATAGGACAAGTTTGGAGGGATATGGACCAAACGCAGGCAGGTGGGACTAGTGTAGCTGGGACATGTTAACTGGTGTGGGCAAGTTGGGCCGAAGGGCCTGTTTCCCCACTGTATCACTCTATGACTCTATGACTCTTGAGGCCATTGCTACAGACCATGCCAATGTGAAGTGGAATAGTGACATGGCTGGTAAAGCTGCTGCCTCACAGTGCCAGAGACCTGGGGAACAGTGTGTTTGGAGTTGACTCACTTTCCTTGTGACCTCATAGGTGCTCTAGTTTCATCCCATACCACAAAGATTTGCTGGCTTGTAGGTTAATCTGGCCTCTGCAAATTCCCTTTACAATAGACAATAGACAATAGGTGCAGGAGTAGGCCATTCGGCCCTTCAGCACCGCCATTCAATGTGATCATGGCTGATCATTCTCAATCAGTACCCCGTTCCTGCCTTCTCCCCATACCCCCTGACTCCGCTATCCTTAAGAGCTCTATCTTGCTCTCTCTTGAATGCATTCAGAGAATTGGCCTCCACTGCCTTCTGAGGCAGAGAATTCCACAGATTCACAACTCTCTGACTGAAAACGTTTTTCCTCATCTCAGTTCTAAATGGCCTACCCCTTATTCTTAAACTGTGACCCCTTGTTCTGGACTCCCCCAACATTGGGAACATGTTTCCTGCCTCTAACGTGTCCAAACCCTTAATAATCTTATACGTTTCGATAAGATCCCCTCTCATCCTTCTAAATTCCAGTGTATACAAGCCTAGTCGCTCCAGTTTTTCAACATATGATAGTCCCGCCATTCCGGGAATTAACCTAGTAAACCTACGCTGCACGTCCTCAATAACAAGAATATTCTTCCTCAAATTTGGAGACCAAAACTGCACACAGTACTCCAGGTGCGGTCTCACTAGGGCCCTTTACAACTGCAGAAGGACCTCTTTGCTCCTATACTCAACTCCCCTTGTTATGAAGGCCAACATTCCAGTGGCTTTCTTCACTGCCTGCTGTACCTGCATGCTTCCTTTCAGTGACTGAGGCACTAGGACACCCAGATCTCGTTGTACGTCCCCTTTTCCTAACTTGACACCATTCAGATAATACTCTGCCTTCCTATTCTTACCACCAAAGTGGATAACCTCACACTTGTCCACATTAAACTGCATCTGCCATGCATCCGCCCACTCACACAACCTGTCCAAGTCACCCTGCAACCTCATAGCATCTTCCTCACAGTTCACACTACCACCCAGCTTTGTATCAGATGCAAATTTGCTAATGGTACTTTTATTCCCTTCATCCAAGTCATTAATGTATATTTACTGTGGAGGCAGTGAAGTAGGATCACATTGAACTAGAGTGAATGGGTGATCGATTGTCGGTGTGGACTTGGTGGGCTGAAGGATCTGCATCCATGCTGTAAGTCGAATGTCCAAGAATTGATTCATGTACAGTTCAGTTCAGAGACACAGCGTGGAAACAGGCCCTTCGGCCCACCGAGTCCGTGCCGACCAGCGATCCTCGCATATTAACACTATCCGACACACACGAGGGGCAATTTTTACATTTACCAAGTCAATTTACCTAATGTGGGAGGAAAACGAAGATCTCGGAGAAAACCCACGCGGGTGACGGGGAGAACATAGAAACTCCGTACAGACAGCACCCGTGGTCGGGATCGAACCCGGGTCTCCGGCGCTGCAAGTGCTGTAAGGCAGCAACTCTACCGCTGCGCCACCATGGCCGCCTTTAAGCCTTAAAGCTTTAAGCCTTAAGAAGCTTTTAGATGGGCACATGGACATGGAGGGAATAGAGGGATATAGATGATGTGAAGTCAGAGGAGATTAGTTTAATTTGTCATCATCTTCAGCACAGACAGGAATGAGTGGGTTAACCTATGATGAGCTTTTGTCGGCACTGGGCCTGTACTCGCTGGAGTTTAGAAAAATGAGGCGGGGACCTCATTGAAACGTACAGCATAGTGAAAGGCGTGGATAGAGTGGGTGTGGAGAGGATGCTTCCACTAGTGGGAGAGTCCAGGACTAGAGGTCGTAGCCTCTGAATTAAAGGACGTTGTTTCGGAAGGAGATGAGGATACATTTATTTAGTTAGAGGGTGGTGAATTTGTGGAATTCATTGCCACAGAAGGATGTGGAGGCTGCCAATGGATATTTTTAAAGCGGAGATTGATAGATTTGTGATTATTACGTGTGCCAGGGGTTATGGGGAGAAAGCAGGAGAATGGGGTTAGGAGGGAGAGATAGATCAGCCGTGATTGAATGGCAGAGTAGACTTGATGGGCTCTAAGAATAAAGAGGAGGCCATTTAAAACTGAAACCTTTTCACCCAGAGTTGTGAATTTGAGGAATTCTCTGGCACAGAAGGCAGTGGAGTCCAATTCACTGGATGAATTTAAAAGAGAGTTAGATTGAGCTCTAGGGGTTGGTGGAATCGAGGGTTATGGGGAGAAGGCAGGCACGGGTTACTGATTGTGGATGATCAGCCATGATCACAATGAATAGCGGCGCTAGCTCGAAGGGCCGAATGGCCTCCTCCTGCACCTATTTTCTATGTTTCTAATGGCGTAATTATGCTCCTATCACTTATGAACCACCCTCATCATTCCAGTTGTTAAAGCAGGGAGCCTATTTATTGCAACCTGACCTCATCCAGCATTTCACATTGACTCCCCACACACCTACAGCTCAGCACTATTCTTAATATGCAAAAGGAAAAAAAATAATCAGATGGTTATTTCCCCTCCCTCCCTCCCTCCCTCCCACATCAAGGCCAATTATAAATGACCACAGCACTTTTTTCACTCATTATCAGCAAACAAATAACACAAACAAAAAGCAACAGCAGGTGAGTCCCAGATGATTGCTGTCCAATTCCACTGTTCTGCCTTTCCAACAGAATATTTTATACTTATTAGACTAATTTCCATCCTCCGAGCTTCGCTGTTTGTTTTTGTTCCAATCAGGCTGTTGCTAATCCTTCCCTTCCTCCAAGACAGTGCTTGTCTTTCCTCCCGTTGAGCTCTAATCTCCCCTCTCCCTCTTTGCTCTAATCTTGTTTGGCTCGGTGTGTTCTGCCTTTCAGGAGATAATTAGCTGCCCAGAACGATTTGCCTGGAGCTCAGTGCCGCGCGCTCCACTCGCACAGAAGCCCGCTCCCTCCGTCTCCGCTGGCTGCTGGTAGCTTCGTTTCGTTCAGTTTGGAGATAACGGCGGGGAAACAGGCCGTTCGGCCCACCCGAGTCCGTGCCGGCCCCGGCGATCCTCGCACATTAACACCGTCAGTTAACACAGGGCGGCATGGTGGTAGAGTAACTGCTGCCTTACAGCACTTGCAGCGCCGGAGACCCGGGTTCGATCCCGACTACGGGTGCCATCTGTACGGAGTTTGTACGCTCTTCCCTGTGACCTGCACGCGTTTTCTTCGGTTTTCTCCCAACTCACATTCCAAAGACCTACAGTTTTGCAGGTTAATTGGCTTGATGTATGTATGTGTAGGATAGTGTTGATGTGCGAGGATCACCTGTCGGCGCGGACTCGATGGGCCGAAGGGCCTGCTTCCGCACTGTATGTCTAATCTAACTGTCCTACACACACACGAGGGACAGTTTACACATACACCAAGCCAATTAACCTACAAACCTCAGTCTGAAGAAGGGTCTCGACCCGAAATGTCACCCATTCCTTCTCTCCCGAGATGCTGCCTGACCGGCTGAGTTACTCCAGCATTTTGTGAATAAAAACCTTCGATTTGTACCAGCATCTGCAGTTATCTTCTTATAATATTTAACCTACAAACCTGTACGTCTTTGGAGCATGGGAGGAAACCGAAGATCTCGGAGAAAGACCACCCAGGGAGAACGTGGAGAACGTACAAACTCCGCACAGACAGCGCCCGTAGTAGGGATTGAACCCGGGTCTCCAGCGCTGTAAGGCAACCACTCTCGCGCTGCGCCACCGTGCCGCCCTTACCTGTGCCGATGCCGGTGGTGGTGGTGATGAATTAATTACCTGTGGTGATGTCAGCCTGGCTCCACGACATCTTCTGGACGGTGATTTTCAGCTTCCCCTTGAGCAGGTAGATCTGCAGCACCCCCGACCTGCCGTGGAACTCATTGTACAGCAGCAGCCCGTCCTTGTTCCAAGTGCGGAACTGGAAGCTGACCGAGAGACCGTCCATTTGAGACTTGCCGGGCAGCAGGAGGTAGCTGCTGGAAGTCATGAAGGTGACTGGGACGATGTGCTGGCCCACGCACGAGAAGGTCACATTGCCCTGGAAGAAATTGGAGAGGAGGAGGTGGGGTGAGGATTACACCATTGTGAAATGTGGACACAAAATGCTAAAGAAGGGTCTCGATCCGAAACGCCACCGATTCCTTCTCTCCTGAAATGCTGCCTGACCCGCTGAGTTACCCCAGCATTTTGTGTCTGCCTTCGATCTGAACCAGCATCCGCAGTTATTGTCCTGCACGCCGTTGTTATATGTTATTGATGGAGTCATAGAGTGATACAGTGTGGACACAAGCATTCTATGAATGCATTCATGAGAGAGCTGGATAGAGCTCTTAAGGATAGCGGAGTCAGGGGGTATGGGGAGAAGGCAGGAACGGGGTACTGATTGAGAATGATCAGCCATGATCACATTGAATGGTGGTTTTGGCTAGAAGGGCCGAATGGCCTACTCCTGCACCTATTGTCTGCTTGTCTATTGGCTATTGGCCCAACTTCGAAACACAGAAACATAGAAACTAGGTGCAGGAGTAGGCCATTCGGCCCATCAAGCCAGCACCGCCATTCAATATGATCAAGGCTGATCATCCAAAATCAGTACCCCGTTTCTGCTTTCTCCCCATATCAATAGACAATAGACAATTGGTGCAGGAGTAGGCCATTCGGCCCTTCGAGACAGCACCGCCATTCAGTGTGATCATGGCTGATCATTCACAATCAGTACCCCGTTCCTGCTTTCTCCCCATATCCCTTGATTCCGTTAGCCCAAAGAGCTAGATCTAACTCTCTCTTGAAAACATCCAGTGAATTGGCCTCCACTGCCTTCTGTGACAGACAATTCTACAGATTCACAACTCTCTGGGTGAAAAGGTTTCCCTCTACATGCCCAACATGTCCCAGCTACACTAGTCCCACCTGACAGTGTGGTTCTTCAGGGATGACAATACCTCATATCTTCGTCACAACGTGAAAGGAGACCACTCAGCCCATCAGGGTTAAGATGGTTGTAGGTTCTATCTCATCAATCTCAGAGGGCGTGGGTTTAAGGTGAAAGGGGAAAGATTTAAAAGGAACCTGAGGGGCAACTTTTTCTCACAGAAGGTGCTGGGTGCCTGGAGGGAGTAGTCAAGGCAGGTACCATAACAACATTTAAAAGACGTTTGGAAAGGCACATGGAAGATTATAGAGGGAAACTAGACCAAGTGGACCCGTTGGGCCCAAACCTCTCCTGCATTGGTGCAGCACCCTCTCCTCCCCCTCTCGCACCTCCCCCTCCCCCCACCTCCATTATCCTCCCCCCTCCCCCTTCCCTCCCAAGGAGATTGATTTAAACTTTAAAATGTGAATAACTTTAAAAATATAACATTGATTTCAATGAAACTTCTTCCATTAGCACCAAAGAGATGACGGTGAGTAAGGTGGGCCCAAAATTGTCGCGCTATCGTGTACCGTTCTGGCAGTAGTTCAGGAACAAACAAACAAACAAACAAGAGTTTTAGTATACAGATGGGCCAATCGTGGACAGGTGGAACTAGTGTGCATGGGGCTTCTTGGTCAGCATGGGCAAATTGGGCCGAAGGGCCTGCATCCATGCTGTATGACTCGAAGACCACTCCCTCTTCTCCCCTATCCCATCAGGCAAGAGGTTCAGAAATCTGAAAACGCACACCTCCATATTCAGGGACAGTTTCTTCCCAGCTGTTATCATGTAACCAAACAGTCCTATCAAAATTGGAGGGGGTAGAGGAACAAAAATGTGAAAAGCTTCTGTTGTGTGCTAACTAGTCAACGGAAAGACAGTACATGATTATAATTGAACCATTCACACTGTATTGAATAGATACATGATAAGGGAATATTGTTTAGTGCAAGGTAAAGCCAGTAAAGTCCGATCAAAGATAGTCCAAGGGTCACCAAAGAGGTAGATAGTTGTTCAGAACCGCTCTCTGGTTGTGGTAGGATAGTTCAGTTGCCTGATAACAGCTGGGAAGAAACTGTCCCTGAATCTGGAGGTGTGCGTTTTCTATATCTTTTGCCCGATGGGAGAGGGAAACTTCCTTGCCTGGAAGTTTATTTATTTTTAAATGAACTGTAATGAATTTTGAGGCAATTTGAATAAAATCTGCTCTTAGCAACCAGAGTATCATAGTTCCAGGTGAGACAGAGGTTCACCTGCACCTCCTCCAACCTCTTTAACTTCTTTACATCGGCAAAACCAAACGCAGGCTCGGCGATCGTTTCGCTCAACACCTTCGCTCAGTCCGCCTTAACCAACCTGATCTCCCGGTGGCTGAGCACTTCAACTCCCCCTCCCACTCCCAGTCTCACCTTTCTCTCATGGTCTTCCTCCAGTGCCATAGTGAGGCCCACTGGAAATTGGAGGAACAGCATCTCATATTTCGCTTGGGCAGCTTGCACCCCAGCGGTATGAACATTGACTTCTCCAACTTTAGATAGTTCCTCTGTCCCTCTTTTCCCCTCCCCCTTCCCAGTTCTTCCTCTATCTTCCTGTCTCCACCTATATCCTTCCTTTGTCCCGCCCCCCCTGACATCAGTCTGAAGAAGGGTATCAACCCAAAACGTCACCCATTCCTTCTCTCCTGAGATGCTGCCTGTCCTGCTGAGTTACTCCAGTATTTTGTGAATAAATACCTTCGATTTGTACCAGCATCTGCAGTTATTTTCTTATAGTTACCAAAATAATTTCCATCAAAGACAAGAGTTCATTTCCCACCATAGCAGTTTGGGAATTAAAATTCAAGTTATTAAACCAATTTGACCTTCTAAAAACAGGCAAACATTAGTAAGTGTGTTACTGTATCTCCACTGGTCTATTGTTCTGGGCCTGCTATTGTTCTTCAGAGATGGCAATTCCTCATAGATTTGTCACATTGTGAAGGGAGACTACTCAGCCCATCACATGTATGATGGGTCCTACAGCAATCCCATCAATAACGGAGGACAGGTATAAGGTGAGAGGGGAAAGATTTAATAGGAAACCGAGGGGCACATTTTTCACACAGAGGGAGGTGGGGTATGGAACGAACTGCCAGAGGGAGTAGTTGAGGCAGGTACCATAACAACATTTAAAAGGCATTTGGAAAGGTACATGGATAGGAATGTTTTGGAGGGATTTGGGTGTTAATGGAACTAGCTTAGATGGGGCATCTTAGTTAGCATGGAAGATACAATAGACAATAGACAATAGACAATAGGTGCAGGAGTAGGCCATTCAGCCCTTCGAGCCAGCACCACCATTCAATGCGATCATGGCTGATCACTCTCAATCAGTACCCCGTTCCTGCCTTCTCCCCATACCCCCTCACTCCGCTATCCTTAAGAGCTCTATCCAGCTCTCTCTTGAAAGCATCCAACGAACTGGCCTCCACTGCCTTCTGAGGCAGAGAATTCCACACCTTCACCACTCTCTGACTGAAAAAGTTATTCCTCATCTCCGTTCTAAATGGCCTACCCCTTATTCTTAAACTGAGGCCCCTTGTTCTGGACTCCCCCAACATTGGGAACATGTTTCCTGCCTCTAATGTGTCCAATCCCCTAATTATCTTATATGTTTCAATAAGATCCCCCCTCATCCTTCTAAATTCCACAAGATGCTGGAGTAACTCAGCGGGCAGGCAGCATCTCTGGAGAGGAATGGGTGATGTTTCAGGTCGAGACCCTTCTTCAGACTGAAGAACAGACTCGGTGGGCCGAGGGGCCTGTTTCCGCACTGTATCTCTAAGCTAAACCTTACCAAGCAACGGACTGCTTCCAGAGAAATATGAAGGCAGATTGCAAAATAATTTGAAGTGAAAGTTCAAAAATAATTCTTAGGCAAAGAGTGTCTGGATGGGGAATTGACGCAGAAGGAGAAATTAGTTAGGTGCACGGACAATGAATATTAAAACCGTGAAGAAAGCGGGCTCAGAATCTCAATGGGCCGGGATGGCTGTTTGTGGGCAGTGATATTGTACACGGACAGACATTTGTGTTGGTTACTTGGTACAATGTGGGTTAAATGAAGCGTGCCGTTAACTGTGCCTCCAGCCCTGTGCCAAACCACATCTTAAAACTGCTCAGATGATTTTAATTATCCTCTCCAAGCTCTGCGTAAAGTTAAGCAATAAAACCGGCACTGCTGCAAAAAATGTAACGTGCACAGGCTTCTTGCGCTGGAGAATCGGAACGGCTGAATGTGGCCTCAGGAAATAAAATTAAAGACCATTCCCCACATCAGTGGTATCACAAAATGCTGGAGTAACTCAGCCGGTCAGGCAGCATCTCTGGAGAGAAGGAATGGGTGACGTTTCGGGTCGAGACCCTTCTGGTACCTTCAATTTGTACCAGCATCTGCAGTCATTTCCCCCACATCAGTGGTGCTAAAGTCAGCAGCTACAGAAGAAAAAAAACCTTCTGCATATCCCCATATCATGCCAAGATAAACTAATCTCATCTGGAAGGCGACTCCAGACTGTCAAAGCAGCCACAGCCAGACATAAAAACAGTTTTTTTTCCACGAATAGTAGTCCTACTCAATAACCAAAGTCTGTAGTCTCTTTTCTTTGCTCAGGTTTATTTTCACCCACATGTTTAGACCGTAATGTTGTATCCTTATTGTTTTGATGTGGTTATGCTTTATTCTTAATTGTTAACTGTATGTTTGTGTTGTCATTTGTGAGCGGAGCACCAAGGCACATTCCTTGTATATGCACATACTTGGCCAAAAAACTTATTTATTCATTCATTCATTCATTCATTCATTCATCTGCCTGCATGTGATAAATATCGTGCCATTCCCTGCAGCGTTTGAAGGCACTGGGCCGACACTCGCTGGAGTTCTCTATAGATAATAGACAATAGGTGCAGGAGGAGGCCATTCGGCCCTTCGGCCCTTCGAGCCAGCACCGCCATTCAATGTGATCATGGCTGATCATTCTCCAGGATGTTCCAGAGGGGTCGGTACTGGGGCCACTACTCTTCACGTTAATGATTTGGATAAGGGGATTGAAGGCTTTGTGGCCAAGTTTGCCCGGTGATACGAATATTTGTGGAAGGACAGGTAGCAAAGCAGGGGCTCTGCAGAAGGACTTGGACAGGTGGGAACAGTGGGCAGAGAAATGACCAATGGAATATAGTGCAGCAAAGTGTGGAGTCATGCGTTTTGGTTGTAGGAATAAAGAACTCTTATTTAAAATTGGAAAGTCAGGTAATATAAAATTTGGGTGGCACATTAGCACGGCTGGTAGAGCTGCAGCCTCACAGCACCGGAGACATGGGTTCGATCTTGACCTTTTGAGTTTGAGTTTTTGACAATAGACAATAGACAATAGGTGCAGGAGGAGGCCATTCGCCCCTTCGAGCCAGCACCGCCATTCAATGTGATCATGGCTGATCATTCTCAATCAGTACCCCATTCCTGCCTTCTCCCCATACCCCCTGACTCCGCTATCCTTAAGAGCTCTATCTAGCTCTCTCTTGAATGCATTCAGAGAATTGGCCTCCACTGCCTTCTGAGGCAGAGAATTCCACAGATTCACAACTCTCTGACTGAAAATGTTTTTCCTCATCTCAGTTCTAAATGGCCTACCCCTTATTCTTAAACTGTGGCCCCTGGTTCTGGACTCCCCCAACATTGGGAACATGTTTCCTGCCTCTAACGTGTCCAACCCCTTAATAATCTTATATGATCCGATAAGATGTCCTCTCATCCTTCTAAATTCCAGTGTAGTCACTCCAGTCTTTCAACCTATGACAGTCCCGCCATTCCGGGAATTAATCTAGTAAACCTACGCTGCACGCCCTCAATAGCAAGAATGTTATTGGTACTCACGTTTTATAAGTACTTAGGTGCGAACGAATTGCCAATAAAAGGGGTATATCACGGGCATATAGTTTAGTTTAGTTTATTGTCACGTGTACCGAGTTATTGTGAAAAGCTTTTGTTGCGTGCTAACCAGTCAGCGTAAAGACAATACATGATTACAATCGAGCCATTCACAGTGTACATATTAAGGGAATAACGTGAATAATTTTTAGTCTAGTGCAAGATAAAGTCCAGTGAAGTGCGATCAAGGATAGAGCGAGGGTCTCCAATGTGGTAGATAGTAGTTCAGCACTGCCCTCTGGTTGTGGTAGGATGGTTCAGTTGTCTGATATCAGGTGGGAAGAAACTGTCCCCGAATCTGGAGATGTGCCTTTTCACACTTCTGTACCTTTTGCCAGAGGGGAGATGGGGGTGTTGAGTGGGAGAAGATGGGAGACCACAGGTGCTGTCTGAGTGCAGTTTGAACGTTCTCCCTCTGGGTTCTCCAACATGGGTTTCTTTCTATTGCTCTGGTTTCCTCCAACATCCTAAAATGGGATTTGCAGATCAATTGGCCTCGATAAAAATTTCCCTAGTGTGCAGGGAGTGGATGAGAAAGTGGGATAACATAGAACTGGTGTGAAAGGGTGATTGGCGGTCAGCACGGGCATGCAGTGCTGAGAAGCCTGTTTCCATGATGTATTTCTTAACCATCTCGTATCTCATCTGCAACGGCACGGTGGGGCAGCGGTAGAGTTGCTGCCTTACAGCACTTGCAGCACCAGAGACCCAGGTTCGATCCCGACTACGGGTGCTGTCTGTACAGAGTTGGTACGTTCTCCCCGTGACAGCTTGGGTTTACTTTGAGATCTTCGGTTTCCTCCCACACTCCCACACGAACAGGTTTGTAGCTTAATTGGCCTGGTATAAGTGTAATTTGTTCCTGGTGGGTGTAGGAGAGTGTTAATGTGCTAGGATCGCAGGTCGGAGGGGACTCAGTGGGCCAAAGGGTCTGTTTCTGCGCTATATCTCCAAACTAAACAAAAACTAAACTAAACCAGGGATGCATTGAAAAGGTTTGTATCTTACCCTATAATAAAACTGGTGTTAGAAAGATTATTGCAAGAAAATTTATTTGGAAAATTGATACAGCGTGGAAACAGGCCCTTTGGCCCAACTTGCCCACTTCTCCCAACTGCACTGTATTTGGTCCATATCCCTCCAAACCTGTCCTATCCATGTACCTGTCTAACTGTTTCTTAAATGTTGGGATAGTCAATAGACAATAGACAATAGGTGCAGGAGTAGGCCATTCGGCCCTTCGAGCCAGTACCACCATTCTAGGTGATCATGGCTGATCATTCTCAATCAGTACCCCGTTCCTGCCTTCTCCCCATACCCCCTGATTCCGCTATCCTTAAGAGCTCTATCCAGCTCTCTCTTGAATGCATTCAGAGAATTGGCCTCCACTGCCTTCTGAGGCAGAGAGTCCCAGCCTCCCATGGCAGCTTGTTCCACACCCTTGGTGTGAAAAAGTTAACCCTCAGATTCCTATGAACTCTTTTCCCCTTCACCTTAAACCAATGTCCTCTGGTCCTTGATTCACCTACTCTGGGCAAAAGACTCCGTGCACCTCCATTTAACACCTACTTTGAATTTGCCCCATTGTTTTTTACTTTTTGTTGAGGGAAATAGCTGTTTCCCACTTTATCTAGGTTCATTATCTTATCATATCATATCATATATATACAGCCGGAAACAGACCTTTTCGGCCCACCAAGTCCGTGCCGCCCGGCGATCCCCATACATTAACACTATCCTACACCCACTAGGGACAATTTTTACATTTACCCAGCCAATTAACCTACATACCTGTACGTCTTTGGAGTGTGGGAGGAAACCGAAGATCTCGGAGAAAACCCACGCAGGTCACGGGGAGAACGTACAAACTCCTTACAGTGCAGTACCCTCCGGCGCTACATTCACTGTAAAGCAGCAACTCTACCGTTGCGCTACCGTGCCGCCCTTATATGCCTCAATTAGATCTCGCTCAGACTTGAAGTCTGGTGAAGGGTTTTGTCCGAGGGGTACAGTCTGTAGAAAGGTTTCGACCTGAATACGTCACCTTTTCTTTTTCTCCAGAAATGCTGCCTGACCCGCTGAGTTACTCCAGCATTTTGTGAAATAAAGTTATTTTGTGAAATAAATATCGTGATTATGATTATGATTTTGCCCTCTCTGCTCTCTTCCCTATTTCTCCACATTGCTCAGTACAGCACAAGAACGGGGCCTTCGATGTCTATACCAAACATGGTGCCAAGTTATAAACTAATCTCTGCCTGCACGTGACCTATATCCCTCCATCTTATTGAAACATATAAGATTATTAAGGGATTGGACAAGCTAGAGGCAGGAAACATGTTCCCAATGTTGGGGGAGTCCAGAACCAGGGGCCACAGTTTAAGAATAAGGGGCAGGCCATTTGGAACGGAAATGAGGAAAAAACATTTTCACTCAGAGAGTTGTAAATCTGTGGAATTCTCTGCCTCAGAAGGCAGTGGAGGCCAATTCACTGGATGCTTTCAAGAGAGAGTTCGATAGAGCTCTTAATGATAGCGGAGTCAGGGGGTATGGGGAGAGGGCAGGAACGGGGTACTGATTGAGAATGATCAGCCATGATCCCAGTGAATGGTGGTGCTGGCTCTGAAGGGCCGAATGGCCTCCTCCTGCACCTATTGTCTATTGATTGGATAGCACGTAAAACATAGCTTTTCACTGTACCCTCAGTACCTGTGACAATAATAAACCTAAACCTAAACCATAAAAAAAAGTATTTGAAAACCTAACCAGCGCATCTCATCTTTCCAGTAACGTGGTGAGCAGAACTGGTTGCAGTTCTTCAGCTGTGGTCTACCAAGTGTGGCACTAAAATGTGTCAGCTTTCTTTGGATCATGAGACGTTATCAAAACATCTAGTACACACATTAATCTTGATGGAGAACATCTAGTGTACAATATGTCCATCTGATGAATAAGATCAGAGACGTATTGTTAACCACTGACCTACCGTGTCCTCCATCGTGTTTGGGACTAAGACCATCATTTATTTATTTGCCTCTGTACTCCACAATTTGAGATTTGCAATAGAAAAAATCACATGTGGTTAAAGTGCACATAGTCAGATTTTAATAAAGGGTATTTTTACGCATTTTGGTTTCACCGTGTAGAATTTACAGCAGTGTTTATACATAGTCCCCCATTTCAGGGCACCATAATATTTGGGACACATGGCTTCACAGGTGTTTGTAATTGCTCAGGTATGTTTAAATGCCTCCTTAATGCAGGTATAAGAGAGCTCTCAGCAACTAGTCTTTCCATCACCTTTGGAAACTTTTATTTCAGTTTATCAACATGAGGACCAAAGTTGTGCCAATGAAAGTCAAAGAAGCCATTATGAGACTGAGAAACAAGAATAAAACTGTTAGAGACATCAGCCAAACCTTAAGCTTACCAAAATCAACTGTTTGGAACATCATTAAGAAGAAAGAGAGCACTGGTGAGCTTACTAATCGCAAAGGGACTGGCAGGCCAAGGAAGACCTCCACAGCTGATGACAGAAGAATTCTCTCTATAATAAAGAAAAATCCTCAAACACCTGTCCGACAGATCAGAAACAATCTACAGGAGTCAGGTGGGAATTTGTCAATGACCACCGTCTGCAGAAGATTTCATGAACAGAAATACAGAGGCTACACTGCAAGATGCAGACCAATGGTTAGCCGCAAAAATAGGATGGGCAGGTTACAGTTTGCGAAGAAGTACTTAAAAGAGCAACAACAGTTCTGGATAAAGGTCTTGTGGACAGATGAGATGAAGATTAACTTATATCAGAGTGATGGCAAGAGCAAAGTATGGAGGAGAGAAGGAAATGCCCAAGATCCAAAGCATACTATCTCATCTGTGAAACACGATGGTAGGGGTGTTATAGCCTGGGCATGTATGGCTGCTGAAGGTAATGGCTCACTTGTCTTCATTGATGATACAACTGCTGATGGTAGTAGCATAATGAATTCTGAAGGGTATAGACACATCCTATCTGCTCAAGTTCAAATAAATGCCTCAAAACTCATTGGCCGGCGGTTCATTCTGCAACAAGACAATGATCCCAAACATACTGCTAGAGCAACAAAGGAGTTTTTCAAAGCTAAAAAATGGTCAATTCCTGAGTGGCCAAGTCAATCACCCGATCTGAACCCAATTGAGCGTGCCTTTTATGTGCTGAAGAGAAAACTGAAGAGGACTAGCCCCCCAAAACAGCCATAAGCTAAAGATGGCTGCAATACAGGCCTGGCAGAGCATCACCAGAGAAGACACCCAGCAACTGGTGATGTCCATGAATCACAGATTTCAAGCAGTCATTGCAAGCAAAGGATATGCAACAAAATACTAATCATGACTACTTTCATTTACATGACATGGCTGTGTCCCAAACATTATGGTGCCCTGAAATGGGGGGGACTATGTATAAACACTGCTGTAATTTCTACATGGTGAAACCAAAATGTATAAAAATACCCTTTATTAAAATCTGACAATGTGCACTTTAACCACATGTGATTTTTTTTCTATTACAAATCTCAAATTGTGGAGTACAGAGGCAAATAAATAAATGATGGGTCTTTGTCCCAACCATTATGGAAGGCACTGTATGCTGGACTGTGAGATTCTGGGCTGCACACTGATAAAGCAATGGTTATTCTTGTCAGCACAGAAATAGAATGGTATGATTTATGGCATCGCAGCATGGCAAATCTTTTTGACAACTGTAACCAGCGATCTCACAAGCAACCATTGTGGATTAACATTTTAATGAGTGATCAATCATAATAATTGCAATTCTTTGCAGCACACACCCATGCAACGGCTCAGATCTTCAGAGAATGACATTTTGCTATCAGTCATTTCAGGCAAGATCGAAAGATCGGGGCGTAAAAAGAAAACAAGACTGATAAAGATAAGTAACCATTGTTTAATACGTAAATGGCCAATTAATAGTGACAATCGATTGTAGAATGAATAATAACCCTGAAAGTCGTCAGACTCTGAAATAAGTGTGTACTTACATTGTACTTTAAACATAGCAAGAGGTATTTGATCAAAATACCTCTTGAGGTCGTGCAGCGTAGGTTTACTAGATTAATTCCCGGAATGGCGGGACTGTCATATGTTGAAAGACTGGAGCGACTAGGCTTGTATACACTGGAATTTAGAAGGATGAGAGGAGATCTTATCGAAATGTATAAGATTATTAAGGGGTTGGACACGTTAGAGGCAGGAAACATGTTCCCAATGTTGGGGGAGTCCAGAACAAGGGGCCACAGTTTAAGAATAAGGGGTAGGCCATTTAGAGCTGAGATGAGGAAAAACTTTTTCAGTCAGAGAGTTGTGAATCTGTGGAATTCTCTGCCTCAGAAGGCAGTGGAGGCCAATTCTCTGAATGCATTGAAGAGAGAGCTAGATAGAGCTCTTAAGGATAGCGGAGTCAGGGGGTATGGGGAGAAGGCAGGAATGGGGTACTGATTGAGAATGATCAGCCATGATCACATTGACTGGCGGTGCTAGCTCGAAGGGCCTCCTCCTGCACCTATTGTCTATTGTCTATTGTCTATTGTCTTTCAAGAGTCAAGAGTGTTTTAGAGTCATAGAGAGAAACAGAGAAACAGGCCCTTCAGCCCAACTTGCCCACATCGGCCAACATGTCCCAGCTACACTACTCCCACCTGTCTGCGCTTGGTCCATATCCCTCCAAACCTATCCTATCCATGTACCCATCTGACCTTTTCTTAAATGTTGGGATAGTGCCTCCTCTGGCAGCTTGTTCCATACACCCGCCAGCTTTTATCTCAAAAAGTTACACCTCAGATTCCTAATAAATCTTTTCGCCTTCACCTTAAACCTATGTCCTCTGGTCCTCGATTCACCCGCTCTGAGCAGGAGACTCTGTGCATCTACATGATCTATTCCTCTCATGATTTTATACACCCCTATGAGATCAACCCCCCCCCCCCTCCATCCTCCTGCGCTCCAAGGAATAGTTTTACTCCAAGTGTGTTTTATAATCATGTTCCGAAATGGAACAATGAAATTCTTACTTGCAGCAGACTGCAAATAAAATTACACTGAAAAGATTAGAGCAGTAGCCAACTATGATGTACGTCAATGAGATACATTCCCTGGAGGGTTTTAAAAAGGAGAGAGAAGTGCCAGGACCCAAGGGTCCGAGATTTGGGGGGAGGTTGAGCAAGCTAAGACTCTATTTCTCGATGATTGATGATCAGCAGGTTGATATAAGAACATAACTGCAGATGCTGGTACAAATCGAAGGTATTTATTCACAAAATGCTGGAGTAACTCAGCAGGTCAGGCAGCATCTCAGGAGAGAAGGAATGGGTGACGTTTCGGGTCGAGACCCTTCTTCAGACTGATGTCAGGGGGGGCGGGACAAAGGAAGGATATAGGTGGAGACAGGAAGATAGAGGGAGATCTGGGAAGGAGGTGGGGAAGAGAGGGACAGAGGAACTATCTAAAGTTGGAGAAGTCAATGTTCATACCACTGGGCTGCAAGCTGCCCAGGCGAAATATGAGGTGCTGTTCCTCCAATGTCCGGTGGGCCTCACTATGGCGCTGGAGGATGCCCATGACAGAAAGGTCAGACTGGGAATGGGAGGGGGAGTTGAAGTGCTCAGCAACTGGGAGATCAGATTGGTTAACGCGGACCGTGCGCAGGTGTTGAGCGAAGCGATCGCCGAGCCTGCTCTTGGTTTCGCCGATGTAAATAAGTTGACATCTGGAACAGCAGATGCAATAGATGAGGTTGGAGGAGGTGCAGGTGAACCTCTGTCTCACCTGGAAAGACTGTTTGGGTCCTTGGATGGAGTTGTGGGGGGAGGTAAAGGGACAGGTGTTGCATCTCGTGCGGTTGCAGGGGAAAGTGCCCGGGGATGGGGTGGTTTGGGTAGGAAGGGACGAGTGGACCAGGGAATTACGGAGGGAACGGTCTCTGCGGAACGCAGAGAGGGGAGGGGATGGGAAGATATGGCCGGTGGTGGGGTCCCGTTGTAGGTGACGGAAATGTTGGCGGATGATTTGTTGGATCCGCTGGCTGGTGGGGTGGAAGGTGAGAACGATGATCAGGTCTAGAAAAAGTCAGGATTTTAAAAAACAAAACGTACTATATTATGAAGAAAGGATGGAGAGAACAAAGGGAAACAACCATAACAGGTAGAAGACAGGAGAGACAGTGACCTACCAAGCTTCACCGTTACGTGCAATACAATCTTTCCTGAGCACCCCTGTCACACACCTTCCATTTCCGCAGTCTCGGGTAGAGACCGATGTCAGGAGCTCCAAACGACGCAGAAGGTTTCGACCAGCCCCGACCCGGGACGGGGTCTGATCGCCCGGTTCGGAGGAGCTGCGATCCTCCCCCGATGCAGGAGCTTGATCGCCCCGATGCGGTGGGCCCAAACGCCGCCGGCTACGGGAGTCAAGATCGTCCCGCCAACGGAAGGCTCGAGGCCCCCCCGACCGCGGGAGAACAAAGGGAAGAGGTTGAACTTTGTTTCGCCTTCCATCACAGTGAGGAATGTGGAGGGGTCACTGTGGTGGATGTTCATGTTAAAATGTATTTTGTGTGTTCTGTTGCTTTTAATTGGTATGACTGTATGGCAAAACAAATTCCTCGTACGTTTCAAAACGTGCTTGACTCATAAAGTATGATCATGATTATGATCTGTCATGGGCCTCCTCCAGTGCCATAGTGAGGCCCACCGGAAATTGGAGGAACAGCACCTCATATTTCGCTTGGGCAGCTTGCAGCCCAGCGGTATGAACATTGACTTCTCCAACTTTAGATAGTTCCCCTCCCCCCTTCCCAGTTCTCCCTCTATCTTCCTGTCTCCACCTATATCCTTCCTTTGTCCCGCCCCCCCTGACATCAGTCTGAAGAAGTATAAGAAAATAACTGCAGATGCTGATACAAATCGAAGGTATTTATTCACAAAATGCTCGAGTAACTCAGCCGGTCAGGCAGCATCTCGGGAGAGAAGGAATGGGTGACATTTCGGGTCGAGACCCTTCTTCAGACTGAGGTTTGTAGGTTAATTGGCTTGGTGTATGTGTAAACTGTCCCTCGTGTGTGTGTAGGACAGTTAGATTAGACATACAGTGCGGAAGCAGGCCCTTCGGCCCATCGAGTCCGCGCCGACAGGTGATCCCCGCACATCAACACTATCCTACACATACATACATCAAGCCAATTAACCTGCAAAACTGTAGGTCTTTGGAATGTGAGTTGGGAGAAAACCGAAGAAAACGCGTGCAGGTTTCGAGTCGAGACCCTTCTAAAGTCTTCTGCAGATGCTGGTACAAATCGAAGGTATTTATTCACAAAATGCTCGAGTAACTCAGCAGGTCAGGCAGCATCTCAGCAGAGAAGGAATGGGTGACGTTTCAGGTCGAGTCCCTTCTTCAGTCTGATGCAGAGAATTCCACAGATTTACAACTCTCTGACTGAAAAAGTTTTTCCTCATCTCCGTTCTAAATGGCCTACTCCTTATTCTTAAACTGTGGCCCCTGCTTCTGGACTCCCCCAACATTGGGAACATGTTTCCTGTCTCTAACGTGTCCAACCCATTAATAATTTTTGCTCCTCTCACCTCAAAGCTATGCCCTCTAATCTTTGACATTTCCACCCTTGATTAGTACGGGTGTCACAGGTTACGGGGAGATGGCAGGAGAATGTGGTCAGGAGGGAGGGATAGATCAGCCATGATTGAATGGCAGAGTTGACTTGATGGGCCGAATGGCCTAATTCTACTCCTATCCCTTATGAAATGACCTGGGGGGGGAAAAAAATGTCTGTCTGTCCTATCTCTTCCAGGTTCTGACTGTCTACATTATCAATGCATCTAAAAATTTGTTTTATCCTTAACTTTTCCCAACGCTGAGGGAAGGCCATTGACTTAAAGCATCATTTCCCTCACCACTTGCTGCTTGACCAGCTGAGTATATCCAAAATTCCCTATTTTTATTCCCATTTTCCAGCATTTTCAGCATCTTCAATTTTTGATTTAGATTGAAGTGCACCAGTTTTCCATCAAAAGGTGCCAATTATGGAGAAAGAAGGAGCTGCAGACACTTGTTAACACAAAAGGACACAATGTGCTGGAGCAACTCAATGGGTCAGGCAGCACGTGTCAGAAGGAATTGCAGATACTGGTTTAAACCGAAGATAGACACAAAACGGTGGAGTGACTCAGCGGGGACAGGCACCATCTCTGGAGAACATGGACAGGTGACGTTTCAGGTGTGACCCTTCTTCTGGAGTTCTCCAGTCTGAAGAAAGGTTCTGACTCAAAATGTCAACTATCCATGTTCTCCTGAGATGCTGCCTGACCCGTTGTGTTACCACAGCACTTTGTGCCAATGTGTGCTTGGCTATAATTTGGTTTCATCATGATATTAATTTCTTCCCCATAGATATACATTGCTTCTCACAGCTGAATCGAACAAGTTCCTTACCACCACATGTATTTGAGGTTTGCGTCTCTTGGCGAGATCAATAATATTCACTCCATTGTAGTAGAGATTTTCAATGCAGCCGTGGAAATTCTTCCTCAGGAATGTCACCGACTTGCCTGGAACTGGAATCCCTCCAAAGCTGAGCTTTAGATCAAAAAAACAAAAGAATGAAAAAGGTTATGAAGTCACTTGATGAGAATAAATAAACCATTCCCTAGCTTTTTCAAGTCTTCAGGTCATTAACCAAACCATATATCACAATCACTCACAATAATACTTTATTAGCCAAGTATGTTTTGCAACTTACGAGAAACTTTATTTGCCATACATTTATAACAATAAAAAGCAACAGGACACACAAAATGCATTTTAACACGGACATCCACCACAGTGACTCCTCTGCATTCCTCACTGTGATGGAAGGCGAAAAAAAAGTTCAATCTCTCCCTTCTTTGTCCTCCAGCAGTCGGGGGCCTCTAGCCTTCCGTTGACGGGACGATCTTGACTCTTGTAGCCGGCGGCTGGCCTTCCTCATCGGGGCGATCAAGCTCCTGCATCGGGGGGGAGGGGGGATCTCAGCTCCAGGCGGTCTACCCCGGGTCGGGGCTATCGAACCTCGTGCGGCTTTTGGAGCTCCCGACCGGTCTCAACCCGAGACTGCGAGCTCCGCGATGTTAAAGTCCGCAGGCCGCGGTTGGAATGTCGATCCCAGTCAAGGGATCGCACGGTAATCAGACTTTGAGCGGGGGCTCAAAGTCAATTCAAGGCAAAGCCTCCAGTTCCGGAATGTTAGGCCGCAGAGCGACCGGAGATACGATCCGGAAAGCAATCGCATCTCCGGCAAGGTAAGAGATTGAAAAAAAAAGGTTTCCCCCGACCCCCTCCCCCCACATAAAACAAACCAGAGAACATTTACACAGACTTTTAAAACTCACCAAAAATAACAAAAAAAGGACAAAATGACAGATTGACTATAGGCGAGGGGCTGCCATCTCGGCCCCACCATATATTACACACTCAGTGTGACGAAATTAGCAGCATGTACACTTGGGGCAATTTAGTTTTAGTTTAGAGATGCAGTGCAGAAATACGCCTTCGGCCCACCGAGTCCGTGCCGACCAGCAATCCCCACACGCTAACACTGTCCCACACTCATCAGGGACAATTTACAATTACACCAAGCCAATTAACCTGCAAACCTGTATGTGTTTGGAGTGTGGGAGAAAACCGGAGCACCCGGAGAAAACCCACGCAGGTCACGGGGAGAACGTACAAATTCCGTACAGAGAGCACTGGTAGTCAGGATTGAACCTGGTTCCCTGGCGCAGTAAGGCAGCAACTCTACCGCTGTGCCACCGCTACCAATGACCCGACCAACCTGCACATTTTTGGAGTGTGATGGGAAACTAGAGCCACGTCATGCTGTTACTGAGAGAACACACAAACTCCACACACACACACACACACGCACCATACCAGAGATCAGGATGGCTTTCATCATTCACCTTGTCGTGGGTTCACCTTCAAATTTCAACTTAATTTGTTTTATGCACACTTTTAAAAACAACTTAATCTGATCCTACTAGAAGGCATTTGGCAAAGGTCTATCTTAAAAGCTCTTTATAATCAATATATTTGCATTAACTACAGCAGGTTTATCAACATTTTCCATTACATCAATCGATTTGAAGATTCCAGAGAAGACAGAATGCTGGAGTAGCTGAGCGAGTCGGGCAACATCTCAGTAAAACATGGACAGGCAACATTTTAGAAACATAGAAACATAGAAAATAGGTGTTGCAGGAGGCCATTTGGCCCTTTGAGGCAGCACCGCCATTCATTGTGATCATGGCTGATCATCCACAATCAGTAACCTGTGCCTGCCTTCTCCCCATATCCCTTGATTCTGCTAGCCCCTAGACCTCTATCTAAATCTCTTTTAAATTGGTCCAGTGAATTTGCCTCCACTTCCTTCTGTGGCAGGAAATTCCACAAATTCACAACTCTCTGGGTGAAAAAGTTTCTTCTCACCTCAGGTTTAAATGGCCTCCCCTTTATTCTTAGACTGTGTCCCCTGGTTCTGGACTCCCCCAACATTGGGAACATTTCTCCTGCATCTAGCTTATCTAGTCCTGTTATGATTTTATATGTATAAGAAAATAACTGCAGATGCTGGTACAAATCGATTTATTCACAAAATGCTGGAGTAACTCAGCAGGTCAGGCAGCATCTCGGGAGAGAAGGAATGGGTGACGTTTCGGGTCGAGACCCTTCTTCAGACATGATTTTATATGTCTTTATAAGATCCCCTCCCATCCTTCTAAACTCCAGTGAATATAAGCATAGTCTTTTCAATCTTTCCTCATATGACAGTCCCATTTCAAGTTGTGTAATGCAAAGTTTTTTAATATACATCTCAACCACACAGAAGTGCAATAAAGAACTAGATCCCACACTGTGAAGAGCAAGCCCAAAGAGAATGCCCAGTGTGTATATCGCCTGATAATAAGAAATCATTTTGACATAGTGCATTAAACATGTCCTGCGCTCTATCATCAAACTCATCTCTAATATTCTGCATGCACTATCAATACTTCATGAATCAAATTACTCACAAATATGCCATCCACTGTCACAGTCTCAACTATTCAATTCAACTCTCTATTGAATTTCCTATCATTGAAAGTGTCCTCGATAAATCTAAATGTTTGAGGGACCCAGAGGAAATATGTGTCTGACCCAGATCCAAAGCAAATAACTTCATTATATTTCAATAAACTTGTCAAAGCAAATCAACATCATGCGTGCCTGGCTCTTTAGAGGTAGTTATATATATATAATATAATGTCGTGGCTGAATGAAGGAGGGCTAACGCGCATGTCACTGGAACCAGGGTTAATCAACCATCTCACATTTCGCAGTGTTAAATTTAGATTTCATTTTCCCCTAATTACGGAATTAGTCCACAATAATTTAACTTAACTTTCTTTCTTTTCCCTGCAGCCGTTTGGCTATCGAACACTACAACCTTATTTAACAGCAATCTGAGGGGTAACTTTTTCACACAATGGGTGGTGGGTGTATGGAACAAGCTGCCCAGAGGAGGTAGTTGAGGCAGGGACTATCCCGTCGTTTAAGAAGCAGTTAGACAGGTACATGGATAGGACAGGTGCGGAGGGATTATGGACCAAATGCTGGCAGGTGGGACTAGTGTAGCAGGGACATGTTGTCCAGTGTGAGCAAGTTGGGCCGAAGGGCCTGTTTCCACACTGCATCACTCTGTGACTCTCACCTTCAAAGATACTCTGAACTACATTGACAATTATTGTTATTATAGCACTAATAATGCTTGTTTGTTTTTTATGTGTACGTATAAACGTACACATGTGGACTGGTAGGGCCGAACGGGCCTGTTTCCGTGCTGTAATTGTTATATGGTTATATGGTTATATGGTATGTATGCGTCTGTGTGCGTGTGTGCATGTATATATAGATACATGTACAATCTTTGTCCCGCCCCCTCCCCTGACATCAGTCTGAAGAAGGGTCTCGACCTGAAATGTCACCATTCCTTCTCTCCAGAGATGCTGCCTGACCTGCTGAGTTACTCCAGCATTTTGTGTCTACCTTCGATTTTAACCGGCATCTGCAGTTTTTTTCCAACACAATATTTGTATGTACATGTGAGTATGTGTGTATATATAAACACACTGAACTTTTGTTTTGCGTTTATCATGTTGTTTGCAGTGTACTGTATTTATATATTCCGTTACGCTGCTGGAAATAAGGATTTCATTGTTCTATCTGGGACATCTACATACTAAAACTCTCGTTTGTTATCTTGTTTGTGACTGAACTTCAGCAAAAACGGTATACGATAGCGCGACAATTTTAGGCCCGCCTTACTCACCATTGTCACTTTAGTGATAATGCAAGTAGTTTTATTGAAATCGGTGTTATATTTTTTAAGTTATTCATATTTTTAAGTTTAAAAGGAGGGGAGGGGGAGGGGAGGAGGGAGGGGGGAAGGGTGGAGTGGGGGAGAAGGGAGAGGGGAGGGGGGTGGGGGTTGAGGAGAGAGGGGAGGGGGGAGGACCAATGCAGGAGAGGTTTGGGCCCAACAGGTTCACTTGGTCAATAATCAATAGTCAATAGTCGTTTATTTGTCACATACACATAAATGTGTAGTGAAATGAAAAATTACCCGCAGTTCAACAATAAGACCAATAAGAATAATCAATAAAAATGCAATAACACATACAATCATAAACTAACACCAAACAAAAAAGAAACATCCATCACAGTGAGTCTCCTCCAGTCACCTTCTCACTGTGATGGAAGGCCAGAATGTCTTTTCTCTTCCATGCCGTCTTCTCCTGCGGTCAGGCTGTTGGAGTTGCCACGTCGGGGCGGTCGGGGCTCCCGACATTGAAGCCCCCACCGGGCGGAGAAAACCCCGCGGCCTATTTTAGGCCGCGCCGGACGGTGAAAGGTCCGCGGCGGGCCGACCCAAGCCCCGCGATTCGGGGCGGGCGAAGACGCTGCCGCTGCCGGAGCTCCCGATGTCGGCCCCCACCCAGGGGGCTGCGGGCTTCCGACGTCCACGCGGCCCGCGCCGGAGCCTCCGGAGACGAGTCGCAGCCGCTCCCGCAGCATCCGAAGGCAGCCAGCGTCGCAGGTGGTGAGTCCGGGCCGCGGGCTCTGCGAACCAGAGCCCCAGGTGGTCCCAGGTGCATGGCCGGTGGTAGGCCGCAGCAGGAACGGAGACACGACACAGAAATAAAGGTCGCGTCTCCATTCGGGAGAGACCATAATGCAAGTAGTTTTATTGAAATTGGCGTTATATTTTAAAAGTTATTCACATTTTTAAGTTTAAAAGGAGGGGAGGGGAGGAGGGAGGGAGGGGGAAAGGGTGGAGTGGGGGAGAAGGGAGAGGGGAGGGGGGTGGGGGTTGAGGAGAGAGGGGAGGGGGGAGGGGGGGAGGACCAATGCAGGAGAGGTTTGGGCCCAACTTGGTCAAGTATGACAATAAAACACTCTTGGCTCTTTCATTTGAAATCTTATGAATAATTTGAAAAATAATGGACCAAGTTCAGACCATTCAGTATCCCAATTCCTGTTGCGTTTTCACTCTTCCTCAGAGCTATTCATTTGGGATTTGATGTTGGTTTATTGTTACATGTACTGAGATACAATGAAAAGCTTTTGTTTGTGTGATCTCCAGTCAAATCAAATAATACTAGGCACGAGAACAAGCAAGTCATACGCATGTACAACAAAGATAAAAATACCAGAGTGCAGAATATAATGCCTCAACTACATGGCATTAAAGTTACAGACAAAGTGCAGGTAAATCAAAGTGCAGAGTCTGAAATGAGGTAGGCTGGAAGGTTGGGACTACACTCTGGCTTATGGGCAAATGGGAGAACTGTAGAATTATTTGCTGCAGAGGGCTGTGGAGGCCAAATCAATGGATATTTTTAAGGCAGAGACAGATAGATTCTTGATTGGTACGGGTGTCAGGGTCTGTGGGGAGAAGGCAGGAGAATGGGGTTAGGAGGGAGAGATAGATCAGCCATGATTGAAAGGCGGAGTAGACTTGATGGCCAAATGGCCTAATTATCCTCCTCTCACTTATGACCTTATAACCTAATTATTCAGTAGTCTGATAATAATAAGGAAGAAAATGTTTCTGAATCTTGCGGTACATGCTTTCAAGCTTTTGTACCTTCTGCTAGGTGGAGAAGAAGGAATGGCTGGGGTGAAAAGGATCCTTGATTATATTAAGACACAAAGTGCCGAAATAACTCAGCAGGTCAGGCTGCATCTCTGGAGAATATGGGATAGGTGAGGTTTCGGGCCGGGTCTCTTCTTCAGAGATGATGCCTGGCCCGTTGAGTTGCTCCACCACTTTGCGTCTTTTTTTCGCTAACCAGCAACTGCAGTTCCTTGCATCTCCACGATTACGTTAGATACTTTCCCGTGCAGATGGAGTCGACGGTAGATGATTATGATGGCACGGTGGCGCTGGGGGTAGAGTTCCTGCCTCACAACGTCAGAGACCCGGGTTCGATCCTGACTACGGGTGCTGTCTGTACGGAGTTTGTACGTTATCCCCGTGACCTGTGTGGGTTATCTACAGTCGCTCCAGTTCCCTCCCACATCCAAAGACCTACAGGTTTGTAGGTTAATTGGCTTCAGTAAATAATAGTAAATTGTCCCAAGTGTGTAGGATAGTGCTAGTGAATGGGGTAATCGCTGGTCAGCGTGGGCTCGGTGGGCCGAAGGGTGCGTTTCCGCGCTGTATCTCCAAAGTCTAAAGAACAGTACAGCACAGGAAGCTGGCCCTTGAGCTCATGACGTCTCTGCTAATCATGATGCCAGATTAAATTAACCCCCAAATGATAGTGAGTTAATTTAATTTGGCACAATGGTTCCGCGTTGCAAGATGACACCACTTATTCTTAATACCCACACTGATTATAATTAGTAACCAACTGCCCAGCGTGTCCTGCCCAACAAATGCTGTACTTAGTTTAGTTTCGAGCTACAGCGCACAAACGGGCCCTTCGGCCCACCGAGTCCGTACCGACCAGCGATCCCTGCACATTAACACTGTCCAACACACTAGGGACAATTTCACCTATGCCCAGACAATCAACCTACAAGCCTGTATGTCGTTGGAGTGTGAGGGAGAACCAGAGGGGGAGGAGGGAGGGGGGAGGGGGGAGGGGGGAGGGAGAGGGGGGAGGGAGAGGGGGGAGGGGGGAGGGGGGAGGGGGGGAGGGGGGGGAGGAGTGGGTGCTGCACCAATGCAGGAGAGGTTTGGGCCCAACGGGTCCTCTTGGTCTAGTATCACGGTGGCGCAACGGTAGAGTTGCTGCTTGACAGCGAATGCAGCGCCGGAGACTCAGGTTCGATCCTGACTACGGGTGCTGCACTGTAAGGAGTTTGTACGTTCTCCCCGTGACCTACGTGGGTTTTCTCCGAGATCTTCGGTTTCCTCCCACACTCCAAAGACGTACAGGTTTGTAGGTTAACTGACTGGGTAAATGTAAAAATTGTCCCTCGTGGGTGTAGGATAGTGTTAATGTGCGGGGATCGCTGGGCGGTGCGGACTTGGTGGGCCGAAAAGGCCTGTTTCCGCGCTGTATCTGTATTTGAAATATGAAAAAATAAATATGAAATAAACGGCACTGTCGTGACTGCCTCGGCCACTACCCCTGGTAATGCAAAAACCCCTGGCAATGCACATCTCCATTAAACTTTCTCCCTTTCACCTTATAGCTTTGCCCTTGAGTGTCAGACTTTCAACCCTGGGAAAAAGGTTCTAACTGTCTACCCTATCTATGCCTCTCATAACTTTAGCATAGAAACATAGAAAAAGCTGCAGGAGGAGGCCATTTGGCCCTTCGAGCCAGCACCGCCATTCATTGTGATCATGGCTGATCACCCACATTCAGCAACCCGTGCCTGCGGACTCAATGGGCCGAAGGGCCTATTTCTACGCTGTATCTCTAAACTATACTAAACTCAAGCCCCAAAACTCGAGCCCCAATTCTGGGAACTTGACACATGTGAGCGGCGGACGCTGACTTTGTTCGGCTTATTCTGCCAGCGGACTTGAAGGATTTTGTGGAAACATGTAAAACAAGAACAGAAATTGAATAAACCTGCGCAAGAGACTGCAGATTCTGGAATCATGAGGAAAAGAACAAAGTACTCGGGGAAACTCAATGGGTCAGGCAGCATCTAGGGGAGGGAATAAACATCATCTGCCTATTCCCTCCACAGGTGCTGCTTGACCTCATGTGCAGGAAGGAACTGCAGATGCTGGTTTACACCGAAGATAGACACAAAATGCTGGAGTGTCTTGGCGGGACAGGCAGCACCTCTGGATAGGCGGGACGGGTGACGTTTCGGGTCGAGATCCTTGTTCAACATGCTGTTGAGTTCCTCCAGAAACAGAGCAATTCTCCTCCTCTTGTGAATGTAAATTGCATTCTCTTCAGCGATGTTTATTGTATGTTATGCCTACTATATAATTTGCAAATGCAAATTGGATCAATTGAAGCCTTTACTGTTATTCAGAAGCAAAAATATTTGTTGTTCTCATTTACCCGTTGATTAGGTTTATTGAATTTACATGCGACTGTCTAATTGTAACAGATTCTCATTACTCTGAAGCTCATATTCTCTATTTTTAATGTAGTCTCAACCATATATATATCCATGCTATAAATCAATGAAAACGGTTCAGTCATAGAGCATAAAGAAATACTTTTGTTTTCCTTGTTAATATTGTACCCACTGAGTTTGTTTGTCATTTACAGATGACATACCACCAGAGGTTACTTCTGTGGTTACAGAGATTTCTCTTTAACCCTGCAATCAATATGAATTTAAAAAGGAAAGAGCTGATGTGTGTACAGTATTCTTCGGCGCCTCAAATCGCCCCATGATGGAAATTTGTTAATTCATTAATTTGACAGATATTGGTTAACAGATCATATCCTGCATGAACTAAAGCACATGGAACAGAGTGCGGTGCAGAAGATAGGCAAAAGAAGCTGGAGTGACTCAGCGGGTCAGACAGCATCTGCGGAGAAAAGGAATGGGTGACGTTTCGGGTCGAGACCCTTCCTCAGACAGAGGGTCAGGGGTAAAGGAAATAAGGGATATAGACGGTGATATGGAGAGATATGGAGAGTGCTGATGTACAGCACTTTGGTCAACGTGGGTCGTTTTTAAATATGCTATACAAATAAAATTGACTTGACTTGACTTGAGATGAATTAAAGGTATACAAAAAAGTAACGACGATAACAGAAACAGGCCATTATTAGCTGTGGGCTAGGTGAAAATTAGTTGCAGCCAATGAGACTCAACAAGACTACTTGAAGAGAAGGGTCTCAACTCAACTCGAAACGTCACCCACTGCCTCTCTCCAGAGATGCTGCCTGTCCCGCTGAGTTGCTCCAGCTTTTTGTGACCATCTTTGGTTATGAACCACCATCTGCACTTCATTCCTTCAACAAGACGACTTTGTTGGGTTAGGCGCAGTACAGGACAGGTACAGGCCCTTCAGCCCACAATGTCCATGCTGAACATGATGCCAAGTTCAATAAGCTTGCACAAGGTCCATTTCCCTCCATTCCCTGCATATCCGTGCAGCGTAGGTTTACTAGGTTAATTCCCGGAATGGCGGGACTATCATATGTTGAAAGACTGGAGCGACTAGGCTTGTACACACTGGAATTTAGAAGGACGAGAGGAGATCTTATCGAAACGTATAAGATTATTAAGGGGTTGGACACGTTAGAGGCAGGAAACATGTTCCCAATGTTGGGGGAGTCCAGAACAAGGGGCCACAATTTAAGAATAAGGGGTAGGCCATTTAGAACTGAGATGAGGAAAAAAAAAATTCAGTCAGAGAGTTGTGAATCTGTGGAATTCTCTGCCTCAGAAGGCAGTGGAGGCCAATTCTCTGAATGCATTCAAGAGGGAGCTAGATAGAGCTCCGAAGGATAGCGGAGTCAGGGGGTATGGGGAGAAGGCAGGAACGGGGTACTGATTGAGAATGATCAGCCATGATCACATTGAATGGCGGTGCTGGCTCGAAGGGCTGAATGGGCTCCTCCTCCACCTATTGCCTATTGTCTATCCATGCATCTATCCACAAGCCTCTTAAATGCCTTTATCAAGCCTGCTTCCACCACCACCACTATCAACATGTTGCAGTTACCCACCACTCTCTGTGTAAAACACTTGCTCCACACATCTACTTAAACTTTGCCTCTCTGACCGTCAAGCTACTCCCACTAGTATTTGATATTTCCATTCTGGGGGGGGGAAAAACCTTGTCTCTGATAATATTATATCCTTCCATCAAGTCACCCCTCAACGTCCGATGCTCCAGAGAAAACAATCCAGGTTTGTCCAACTTCTCCTGATAGCTAATACTCTCTAATCTAAAGACGGACACAAAATAGAAACATAGAAACCGGAATGGCGGGACTGTCATATGTTGAAAGACTGGAGCGACTAGGCTTGTATACACTGGAATTTAGAAGGACGAGAGGAGATCTTATCGAATCGTATAAGATTATTAAGGGATTGGACACGTTAGAGGAAGGAAACATGTTCCCAATGTTCGGGGAGTCCAGAACAAGGGGCCACAGTTTAAGAATAAGGGGTAGGCCATTTAGAACTGAGATGAGGAAAAACTTTTTCAGTCAGAGAGTTGTGAATCTGTGGAAATCAGAAGGCAGTGGAGGCCAATTCTCTGAATGCATTGAAGAGAGAGCTAGATAGAACTCTCAAGGATAGCGGAGTCAGGGGGTATGGGGAGAAGGCAGGAACGGGGTACTGATTGAGAATGATCAGCCATGATCACATTGAATGGCGGTGCTGGCTCGAAGGGCCGAATGACCTACTCCTGCACCTATTGTCTATTGGCTATTGTCTATTTGTCTATTGAAACATAGAAAATAGGTGCAGGAGGAGACTGATCTGAATCCTTCTTCTGTATTTCGGAACACCACCTGCTTTGAAGCAAGTGAAATCGCCCCCAACGCTCAGTAGTTAGTCGGTGTTCGATCCCGTAAACGGGCCCGGGATCCACGACATCCATCCTCCAGCACAGAGAGTGGGGAAATTAGATCTTAATTCACTCTGAACCTCGGACAAATTTAAACATAGATCTGGGTACTCATGAGAAAAGATCAAGTCTCGGAGATCTGACTGCTGATGGAGGTGGTGGCTGAGGGATTTGAACACGTCAGGATCAAGTGAGATCTAGCAAAAATAATAATGTGCATAAGAAATCGTCCACAAACCTGTTTCCAATGCCTTCCATGACCTACATTTCTGGTCCCGTACAGGAAAAGCCATGATCATTATTTCAACACTATAATCAGGCACTGGTGGATTGGGTTGCAGGAGGCCGTTCTCATTAGCACAAGCTGAAGTTTTCTGAAGATAGACACAAAAAGCTGGAGAGATGCTGCCTGGGACAGGCAGCATGTCTGGAGAGAAGGAATGGGTGACTTTTTCTAGATTTAGATTTAGAGATACAGCGCGGAAACAGGCCCTTCGGCCCACCGAGTCCGCGCCGCCCAGCGATCCCCGCACATTAACACTATCCTACGCACACTAAGGACAATGTTTTTACATTTACCCAGTCAATTAACCTACATACCTGTACGTCTTTGGAGTGTGGGAGGAAACCGAAGATCTCGGAGAAAACCCACGCAGGTCACGGGGAGAACGTACAAACTCCGTACAGACGGCGCCCGTAGTCAGGATCGAACCTGAGTCTCCGGCGCTGCATTCGCTGTAAGGCAGCAACTCTACTGCTGCGCCACCGTGCCATTCCTTCTCTGGAGAGAAGGAATGGGTGATATTTCGGGTCGTGACCCTCGGGTCGAGGGTGGCACGGTGGCGCAGCGGTAGAGTTGTTGCCTTACAGCACTTGCAGCGCCATAAACCCGGGTTGGATCGCGACTACGGGTGTCGTCCATACGGAGCATGTACGTTCTCCCCGTGACTGCGAGGCTTTTCTCTGAGATCTTCAGTTTCCTCCCACACTCCAAAGACATACAGTTTTATGTGCTGAATGTAGACACAAAATGCTGGAGTAACTCAGCGGGTCAGGCAGCATCCCGGGAGAAAAGGAATGGGTGACGTTTTGGGTCGAGACCCTTCTTCATTCGGTTTAAACCAGCATCTGCCGGTTTTTTTCCTACAGATTTCTGGGCTAATTGTCTTGGCATAAATTTAAATTTCTCCTTAGTGTGTGTAGGATAGTGTCTGTGTGCAGGGAACGCTGGCCGGTGCGGACTCGGGGGGGCCGAAGGGCCAGTTTCTGCGCGCTGTATCGCTAAACTAAACTAAATTATGACTGATAGTCGGGAGAGAGGGAGACATGGAGATACGGAAGGGTGGGGTGTGAAAACGACGGATCAAAGCAGACGTTGATCAGGGAAATGTACATTGGTTCATTGTTTGCTGAGGGGAAGGCCTAAAATCAGTAAAATTATTCAGGAGGAGAGTGAAACAGTCGGTAAACTAGGGTGGGGGAGGGACGGAGGGAGCTTTGCTTCGCACAGACCAGCAAAGGTTGCAAGTCTTTCTCTGAGTGCAGCGCATTTTGAACTACCTCGGCAAAATAATAAAAAGAGCAAAAAGTTGGTGCATTGAACATAAATACACAATCTGCAAGAAACAACCTAAAATACCACTGGGACCAGAGTGTGATGTATAAAGCATGAGCTCTTAACATATAACATATCACAGCGCAGAACTGATTAATATTTAATCTCCTACTTCTTGCAAAGGAAGTGCTTTCTTCAACGTTCCACCGAATGCTTTATATATATATATGTATATAAATATTTTTTGCATTTAATTCCACTCAAATTATCATTTCCAAAAGCGAGTCAAGTAAAAGCAAAGCTTATCGGCAACTGTTGTACATTGAGATTTTAAATACTGTCTGGCCAGTGTTTGCGTAACTCAGAGACGATAGATTCTGATAAAGCCACGATTTATTATTATCCTCAGTGCTTTTCCAAAAACATGAATCGCGCTTGATAAGCAAAACAACCATGAGTTATGCATGAGGCAGAGATCACAATTGGAAATGCTTTTTAATCCTTCGACGCAGGTTTTGATAATGAAAGGCACAAGAAAACACAGGTGGTGCGCACGATTGCTGGACTCAGTGATTGAAGGGAAGTGGGGCCCTTTTGTGGCTCGGTAATAGGTTCTAACTTAATCCTGTTCGCTCCCACTAGGGGTGGCATCGCCCATCGACTGGACTTTGGCAACTTGCATTCATGTTCCAGACACACTTTATTTACTTGAGTTTGGTTGAGCTCAGTGATTGCAGCGCAAGAAACAGGCCCTTCGGCCCCCCGAGTCCGTACTGGCAAGCGATCCCCGCACATTAACACACAATCCTCCACACACGAGGGACAATTTACACTTATATACCAAGTATACAAGCTAATTAACCTACAAACCTGCACATCTTTGGAGGGCGGGAGGAAACCGAAGATCTCGGAGGAAACCCAAGCGGTCACGGGGAGAACGTACCGACTCTGTACAGACAGCGCCCGTAGCCAGGATCGAACCCGGGTCTCTGGCGCAGCAAGCGCTGTCAGGCGGCTACTCTACCGCTGTGCCACCGTACAACCACTTGTGCACAAGGAGACCGGCAGAGTCCCAGTTACTGCACCACTCTGAAATTCCACTCAGAACGGCCAACTTTTTACACAGATTTTGACCCTTGAAATTGTGCGCACTTTCTAATTTCTTATCATCAATAACAATACGTTTTCGAAACATGAATATTAAATGTAAAAAAAATTGTCCCGAATGTGTGTGTGTGTGTGTGTAGGATAGTGTTAATAAGTGGGGATCGCTGGTCGGCTCGGACTTGGTGGGCCGAAGGGCCTGTTTGGGTGCTGTATCTCTAAATTTGTGTACGTGATTGTTGGTCAGAACATAGACACAAAATGCTGGAGTAACTCAAGAGGACAGGTAGCATTTCTAGAGAGAAGGAATGGGTGATGTTTCAGGCCGAGACCCTTCTTCAGACTAGGGAAGGGGGGGAAGAGGGCCAGACTCAGCCAAAGGACCTGCTTCTAAGCTGCATCTCCAAACTAAAAGGGTAGTGACCAGCTTCCTGGGCTAGAATCTGATGGCCAAAACTACGGATTCAGAGACATAAACCGGCCACTTGGGTAGTAACAAGTTCAGTTAGTTCAATAAATTTAGAAAAAAAAGATTCCTACAAATATCCATTTGGTCACTTGTGTCATTCAAGGAAAGATTGAAAATTTGCCAAGGTGACCCAAAATGTGACTTCAAACTCGTATCAATACGGCTGACTGCAATTTCACTGCAAATTGGCCATATCTCTGAGAATATGTCAAGTTTAGTGTTGAGTATAAATTCATGAGAGGAATAGATCGGGTAGATGCACGTGTTACAGGAGAGATGTCATCAATCTGGAAAGGGTGCAGGGAAGATTTACAAGGATGTTGTCGGGACTCGAGGGTCCGAGCTATAGGGAGAAGTTGAGCAGGCTGGGACTCTATTCTTTGGAGCGTGGGGGGGATGAGGGGTGATCTTATAGAGGCGTACAAAATCATGAGAGGACCAGATCGAGTAGACGCACAGTCTCTTGCCCAGAGAAGGGGAATCGAGGACCAGAGGACATAGGTTTAAGATGAAGGGGAAAAGAGTTAATAGGAATCTGAGGGGTAAATGTTTCACACAAAGGATGGTGGGCATATGGATATGGAGCGAGCTGCCAGAGGAGGTAGTTGAGGCAGGGACTATCGCAACATTTAAGAAACAGTTAGACAGGTACATGGATAGGACAGGTTTAGAGGGATACGCGCTAAACGCAGGCAGGTGGGACTAGTGTCACTGGGACGTGTTGGCCGGTGTGGGCAAGTAGGGCCGAAGGGCCTGTTTCCACGCTGTATCACTCCATGACAATATATTCACAAACATGGAGAGATACATGTTCAATATAAATCTTACTTGCAGCAATATCAGAGGCACATCATCCTAGTCAATGCACAAATCATAAATTATACATCAGACCAGAGTTTTTGTTGTGATGTTACCTGTTGGTACGGCACACTGGGACTTCCAAAAAGTCAAACGTTATCACTGTATTTTCTGGCCGTTTCAGAGATGCTCTGACCCAGTCGTCTGGCCATAACAATTTGGCCCTTGTCAAAGTCGCTTAGGTCTTGACTCCTGCCCATTTCTCCAGCATTCAACACATCAACTTCAAGAACTGACTGTTCACTTGCTGCCTAATATATCCCACCCCTTGACAGGTGCCATTGTAACAAGATAATCAATGTTATTCACATCACCTGTGTGTGGTCATAATGTTTTGGCTGATCAGTGTACGTTAGAGTTCATGGGAAGAAAACCAATTCACCTAATTATCACCTTCCCCACAGCTGGGCTCCACCTTTCCTTATCATCGTTGCTGGCTTTGATCTGCCTTTTTGCCTATATTTTATTAATTTGCTCGATGTGTAGGAAGGAACTAAAGATGCTGGTTTGAACCAAAGGTGGACACCAAAACCTGGAGTAACTCAGGCAGCATCTCTACAGAAAAGGAATAGGGGACTTTTCGGGTCGAGACCCTGCTTCAGAATTCGACCTTTTCATATGTCTCGCTCAGTTCCCTCTCCCCCGACCCTCAGTCTGAAGGATGGTCTCGACCCGAAACGTCACCCATTTCTTTTTTTCCAGAGATGCTGCCTGACCCGTTGAGTTATTCCAGCACTTTCTGCCCATCTATGGTGTAAATCAGCATCTGCAGTTCCTTCCCACACATTTCATCTGTTCGATCGCTTTGAGACAGCAAATCTTACACAGTTTGCCGCAAAATATAATTGCTGCTGATCCTTCAATACAGCAGTGCCTCTGTGCCGATTTAAGTGGGCTGTGGGTTAGAAAATGAGCCTGTTTGTGCCTGCTTAGTCTCAAAATAGGCCCAATTTCAGAACATCACCTTGGGACTATTTTAAAAAGCAGCAGTCCATCCAGAGTAAGAAATCTCTCTTTAAGGAGCAGCAACTACACTTCTCGACGCTGCGTAGACTGGTTTTACAGCAAGCTGATTAATGTAAATAATGTTGAATGAAGATATGTACTTGTACGTTTTTCACCACAGAACATTAGCACAGTAAACAGGAATTGAGTCTGCTACTAAAGCTGCTCCCAAGTAATGATTACGTGCCAATAGACAATAGACAATAGGTGCAGGAGTAGGCCATTCGGCCCTTCGAGCCAGCACCGCCACTCAATGTGATCATGGCTGATCATTCTCAATCAGTACCCCGTTCCTGCTTTCTCCCCATACCCCCTGACTCCGCTATCCTTAAGAGCTCTATCTAGCTCTCTCTTGAATGTATTCAGAGAATTAGCCTCCACTGCCCTCTGAGGCAGAGATTTCCACAGATTCACAACTCTCTGACTAAATTTTTTTTTCCTCATCTCTGTTCTAAATGGCCCCTTGTTCTGCCGCAAGGAACTGCAGACGCAGGTTGATACCGAAGATAGGCACAAAGTGCTGGAGTGATTAAGCGGGTCAGGCAGCATCTCTAGTTTAAGGATTCAGCGCGGAAAGAGGCCCTTCGGCCCACTGAGTCCGCGCAGACCAACAATCATCCCGTGCGCTAACACTATCCTGCACACACTTGGGGCAATTAACAATTTTACCAAGCCTATTAACCCACTCACCTGTACATCTTTGGAGAGTGATAGGAAACCGGAGCTTCTGAGAATAAAAGCCCACACAGGTCACGGGGAGAACGTGTAAACTCAGCGCAGACAGCACCCATGGTCAGGATCGAACCAGGGTCTCTGGCGCGGTGAGGCAGCAACAGTGTTCAGGATAGACACAAAGAACCAGGCACGCCCACCAAGCATCTCTGGATGAAAATGATGGGTGACATTTTGGGTCAGAACACTTCTTCAGACTGTAGAAGCTCCAATCTAAAGAAGGGTTCCATCGAAGCATAGAAACATAGAAAATAGGTGCAGGAGGAGGCCATTTGGCCCTTCGTGCCAGCACCACCATTTATTGTGATCGTGGCTGATCATCCACAATCAGCAACCTGTGCCTGCCTTCTCCCCATATCCCCTGGTTCCACTAGCCCCTAGAGCTCTTTTAAATTCATCCAGTGAATTGGCCTTCACCGCCTTCCGTGGCAGAGAATTCCACAAATTCACAACTCTCTGGGTGAAAAAGTGTCTTCTCACCTCAGTTTCCGAACCAACACGTCACCCCATCCTTTATCTCTGGAGATGCTGCCTGACCCGCCGAGTTAATCCAGCACTTTGTGTCTATCCTGAACACTGATTAGCTTGATATTGGTTTGGGTGCATTGTCACGTGTTCGTGAGGTACAGGTTTTCTGGAGAGAAGGAATTGAGTGACGTTTCTGGTCGAGACCCTTTCTTCAGTCGTCTCGACGTGAAACGTCCCCCATTCACTCTCTCCAGAGATGTCGCCTCTGCCGCTGAGTTACTCCAGCTTTTTGCGTCTATCATCGGTTTAAACCAGCATCTGCATTTCCTTCCTACACAAGGCACAGGTTTTTTTACATGCTATCCAATTAAATCATATCATAATGTACGTGGGCGCAATGCAAATACACCAGGTAGAACAAAGGGGGAAATACCAGGGCACAGAATGTATTTCACAGCAGTGTAGTATTACATTTCCAGAGAAATGTCCAATGTCCGCAATGAGGGAAATTGGAAAGGTATAAAATGATGGATCAGCTCAGTAGGTCAGGCAGCATCTCTGGAGAACATGGGTAGGTGACGTTTCGGGTTGAGACCCTTCTTCGGATGGGTGTCTCCCCATTCCACAATCCCCCTGAAGAAGGATTGATGTCCTTTTGTGTGTGTGTGTCCTTTTGTGTGTGTGTGTCCTTTTGTGTATTAATCAGCACCTGTAGTTTTTTGTTTCTAGGTTTGATTTAGTTTAGTTGAGTTTAGAGATACTGCGTGGAAATGTGCCCTTTGGCCCACCGAGAACATGCTGGCCAGTGATAGAGACACAGAGAGAGACAGAGACAGAGAGACAGAGAGACAGAGAGACAGAGAGACAGAGAGACAGAGAGACAGGGAGACAGAGAGACAGAGAGACAGAGAGACAGAGAGACAGAGAGACAGAGAGACACAGAGATACAGAGACACAGAGACACAGAGACACAGAGACAGAGACAGACAGAGACAGACAGAGACAGACAGAGACACAGAGACACAGAGACAGACAGAGACAGACAGAGACACAGAGAGACACAGAGACACAGAGACACAGAGACACAGAGACACAGAGACACAGAGACACAGAGACACAGAGACACAGAGACAGACAGAGACAGACAGAGACAGACAGAGACAGACAGATACAGACAGACAGAGACAGACAGAGACAGACAGAGTCAGACACACACACAAACACGCACGCACGCACGCACGCACGCATGCACGAACGCACGCACGCACGCACGAGAGAGACAAATAATAATTTTCACCAAAGTCAATTAACCTATAATCCTAAGATAGACACAAAAAGCTGAAGTAACTAATCGGGACAGGCAGCATCTCTGGAGAAAAGGAATGGGTCGAGACCCTTCTTCAGAGGATATATCTTTGGAGTGTGGGAGGAAACCGGAACACCTGGAAAAAACCCACACAGGTCACGGGGAGAACGTACAAACTCCGCCCAGCCAGCCCCCGTAGCCAGGATAGAATCTGGCTCTCTGGAGCTGTAAGGCAGCAACTCTATCACTGTGCCAACTGTGCCACCCCCCCTAAAAATAACCTTCACATCAGGAGTTTAGATTAGTTTATTAGTTTAGAGATACAGGGTGGAAGCAGGCCCGACAGCCCACCGAGTGCATGCTGACCAGTGATCACCTGTCTACAGGTAATATCCTGCACTCTAGGGACCAGAGGGACGACCTCACGGGGCAAACGCACCAACTCCGTGCAGACAGCGCCCGTAGTCAGGATCGAACCCGGGTCTCAGGCGCTGTAAGGCAGCAACTCTACCGCTGCGCCACCGTGCCGCCCTTAAGAAATAATAATAATAATAATAATAAACATTTATTTTTTATAGCGCTTTTCCAAATGCTCAAAGACGCTTTACAAAAACAGTCAAGACATAAAAACAAACAGACAAACTATCCTGACGGAGAAGCGGCGAACAAATAGCGCCAGCGTCCTCTCACGTCAGGGTCCGGCAGTAGACAATAAAGAACACAAGACACACAATCACAATTTTTAACACAAACAGCCATCACAGTGATTGCTCCAGGCACACCCTCACTGTGATGGAAGGCAAAGAAAAGTCTTATCTCCTCCTCATTCTTCTCCCGTGGTGCCACGAGGCGATCGAGGCTCCCGACTTTTGAAGCCCCCACCGGGCGATGGAAAGTCCCAGGGCCGAGCCGAGCAGGCCGATGAAGGTCCTGAGCCCCCACCAGGCGATGGAAAGTGCCGCGGCCAGGCCACGCAGGGCGATGAAGGGCCTGCGAGCGGGTCAATCAAACCTCGCGCTTCGGGGCGGTCGAAGCTGCTACGGCTGGAGCTCCCGAAAGCCAGTCGCCAGCCAGGGACCTGCGAGCTCCCGATGTTGCAGTCTGCAGGGCCCACGGCCGAAGCCTCCGAGATGGTAAGTCCAGGCCCTGCGACCGGAGTCTTCAAGGTCGATCCCAGCTGGAGGCCGCCGACTCCACGGTGTTAGGCCGTAGCGCGAACAGAGACACAACACGGTAAAGGTCGCATCTCCGTTGAGGAGGAGATTAGAAATAAAGGTTTCCCCCACCTCCCCCCCACCACCCCCCACATATACAGAGTTAAAAATAAATCAAAAGAAACATTTAAACGATAACAAAGACAAAAACAAAAAAAAGACAGAGAGACTGCCGGTGAGCTGCAGCTGCAGAACACAGCCACTCCCCCTCAAATGCTTTGCTAAAATAGGCTTCCTTTCCATCAGGCACACTGTCGCCATTATGTTGTTACAAAACAGAGCCGAGTTTCGGGCTAAACACCACTCTTATATCTGCTAAGGGTTAAACACATCACACTGATGTGCACTCACTCACACTGACTCACTCTCAACTACATATTAATATTAAGGGCCTGTCCCACTTAGGCGATTTTTTTAGGCGTAGCAGGTCGCCGAAAAACCAGCGACTGGACGCCCCCTATGACAATGTCTACGACAAGCTACAACAACCTACCACCTAGTCGACATCAAGCTACGACAAGCTACCGACAACCGGCGACCTAATCGTCGCGAGTAGGACGTCCATCTACGACCGCACCTCCGACAACCTATGTATGACCATACAGGCGACAACCTACGACATCTGAAGTCAACCTACGTCCACCCGCAACAAGCTACGACAAGCTACGACCCCTGTCCGCGACAACTGAAGACAATTCACGTCATTTTGGCCTCCGGTTTTGACGCCGGTACCTGTCGCCGGTTGACGTAGGTGGCCGCCAATGGAATTCACCGAAGTCAGCACCGGCGACAACCTACGTCACCTGGCGACAAGCTGGTGACAAGCTACGACAGCGCCTACCTCAGGAGACGTCAAGCTACGATCATTGGCGTCAAACCAACAGTCGGCGAAATTTTTTAAACATTTCAAAATCCAGCGGCGACCAGAAAAACGCTACGGCTCTTTGGAGACGACTCACGACCGTACAGGCGACACCCTGGCGACCGTGTGGCGACAGCCTAGTCGCCTGTAGTCGTCTAAAAAATCGCCTAAGTGGGACAGGGGATTTAGCCTTCACCTGTTAAGCGAGGGGGGATTGAATCAATTTAATGTGCACTAGCCTATTGAAGCAAGGCTGACCCAAAGCAATAACCAGCAGTAAAGCTAATTAATAGGCCGAACTGGTGAATACAGTTGAAAACATTTGTCACCTCTTAATGGGGAAAAAACATCGGTCCAAACATCTGGCTTGTTTGGGACTTTGTGGTGGCAAAAAAAAACCAGATGGCTTCCTAATTAAACATTTCACTTAGTGAACAACAGTAAAACATCACAACTGTAAAAGGATTAATCAGATAGGCTCATACTTGTCTATGGAACTTGTACAAACGCGTGGAATTTAAGGAATAGAACAATTAGCCTCTATCTCTCTCTCTCTCTCTCTCAGGAGTTCTGATAATTAACGCAGAACTCTGAGGACTATCCAGTGACGGGAATGCATAAAAATGTTCCTTCGTTCTCACTACTTGCAATTTTTTTAACTAATTTTGGAAAGGGGACTTGTGACAATGATGAAAAATGGGAACGGAGATGTGGAGATGGGTAAACCTTGTGTATGCAAGCGAAAAAAATCACTGTGACAATAATCAATTAATAGACAATAGACAATAGGTGCAGGAGGAGGCCATTCGGACCTTCGAGCCAGCACCACCATTCAATGTGATCACGGCTGATCATTCTCAATCAGTACCCCGTTCCTGCCTTCTCGCCATACCCCCTGACTCCGCTATCCTTAAGAGCTCTATCTAGCTCTCTCTTGAATGCATTCAGAGAATTGGCCTCCACTGCCTTGTGAGGCAGAGAATTCCACAGATTCACAACCCTCTGACTGAAAAAGTTTTTCCTCATCTCCATTCTAAATGGCCTACCCCTTATTCTTAAACTGTGGCCCCCTGGTTCTGGACTCCCCTAACATTGGGAACATGTTTCCTGCCTCTAACGTGTCCAACCCCTTAATAATCTAATATGTTTCGATAAGATCCCCTCTCATCCTTCTAAATTCCAATGTATACAAGCCTAGCCGCTCCAATCATTCAACATATGACAGTCCCGACATTCCGGGAATTAACCTAGTAAACCTACACTGCACGCCCTCAATAGCACGAATATCCTTCCTCAAATTTGGGGACCAAAACTGCACTCAACTCCTCTTGTTATGAAGGCCAACATTCCATTGGCTTTCTTCACTGCCTGCTGTACCTGCATGCTTCCTTTCAGTGACTGATGCACCAGGACACCAGATCTCGTTGTACGTCCCCTTTTCCTAATTAATTAATGGCACATGTGAGAAGTCACTGTGAAAACCCAAGGTATGCAAATAGACGCTACATAAGGGTAATTAATTAATTCATTCATTCATTCATTCATTCATTCATTCATTCATTCATTCATTCAACAAGGGGGAGCAATGTGCCACATCTCCAGTACTCCAGTACTTCTATTGCATGGACAAGCCTGGCAGTCTCCCTGACTTAACCTGGTTTGTATGTTTTACATAGAGAGTCCTGCTTTCCCAAGCCTGGGAAAAAACAGACATCTGAGAAATGTGGACTCCCTCAAACAGGAGACTCCTCACACAAGATAAGACACAAGATGCTGGAGTAACCCAACTTCTCTGGAAGCATCTCTGGATAGAAGGAATATGTGACGTTCCAGGTAACCAGAGATGCTGCCTGTCCCGCTGAGTTACTCCATCATTTTGTGTCTATCTTCGGTGTGAACCAGCGCCTACAGTTCCTTCCTATGTGACTCTTCACGGATCTGCCTTTGGGAATGAGGAATATTCTTCCCAGGGACCTGGCAAACCCCATTCCCCGTCATTCCTCTCCAGCAAACAACCTTTCAACGTACATCGAACACTTGGGATCATGGACCAGGAAGACTAACCTCCACCTTGAGAATAAGGGGTAGGCCATTCAGAACTAAGATGAGGAAAACCCTTTTCAGTCAGAGAGTTGTGAATCTGTGGAATTCTTTGCCTCGGAAGGCAGTGGAGGCCAGTTCTCTGAATGCATTCAAGAGAGAGCTAGATTGAGCTCTTAAGGATAGCGGAGTCAGGGGGTATGGGGAGAAGGCAGGAACAGGGTACTGATTGAGACTGATCACATTGAATGATGGTGCTGGCTCGAAGGGCTGAATGGCCTACTCCTGCACCTATTGCCTATTGTCTGTTGTCATTCCAGGGTAGAGAATTGTATCTAACCATTTTTATTAGTTTTGGTTTGGTTTTATTTAGAGACACAATGTGGAAACAGGTCCTCCGGCCCACCGAGTCCGTGCGGGCCAGCGATCATCCCGCACGCTGGTTCTATCCCGCACACATGGGGACAGTTTACAGAAGCCAATTAACCGACAAACCTGCACGTCTTTGGGAATGTGGGAGGAAACAGGATCACCCGGGACAACCCATGTGAGAACGTACAAACTCCGTACAGACAGCACCCTTGGTCAGGATCGAACCCTGGTCCCTGATGCTGTAAGGCAGCACCACTACCGCCGCACCACCGAGCCGCCCCGCCAACCGGGTTCATTTCAGTGCAGGGACATCATCAGGGTCCACAAATGTCCCCCAATCCACAATCCCCCCCCCCCCCCCCCCTCCCCCACACCACAACATAAATCGTTGTATCACTCAGTACAGTATGTTATTCAGTACCTCGTAATCAATGTCCAGGTAGTCGAACTCTCCCTTGGTTCGGAAGTGCTGCGTGTACTTATCCACAGTGAAGTTCACCTGCTTGTTGTACCGTTCGATGGTGATGGAGTGCCAGTGCTGGTCGTCCAACAAGCTCCCCAGGGTGACCGAGGTGTGACCATTGACGGCTCGTAGCTTCGTATCACCTTGAGGGCGCGAGAAGAATCAGAAAACGCTTCAGGTGATTGTACACACAACTTGAACAAGCATGTCTTCCATAATGACGAGTGTGGCTGGGACACATTGGCCGGTGCGGGAAAGTTGGGCCGAAGGGCCTGTTTCAATGGACAATATACAATAGGTGCAGGAGTAGGCCATTCGGCCCCTCGAGCCAGCACCACCATTCAATGTGATCATGGCTGATCATTCTCAATCAGTACCCCGTTCCTGCCTTCTCCCCATACCCCCTTACTCTGCTATCCTTAAGAGCTCTATCTAGCTCTCTCTTCAATGTGATCATGGCTGATCATTCTCAATCAGTACCCCGTTCCTGCCTTCTCCCCATACCCCCTGACTCCGCTATCCTTAAGAGCTCTATCTAGCTCTCTCTTGAATGCATTCAGAGAAATGGCCTCCACTGCCTTCTAAGGCAGAGAATTCCACACATTCACAACTCTCTGACTGAAAATGTTTTTCCTCATCTCCGTTCTAAATGGCCTACCCCTTATTCTTAAACTGGTTCTGGACTCCCCCAACATTGGGAACATGTTTCCTGCCTCTAACGTGTCCAACCCCTTAATAATCTTATATGTTTCGATAAGATCCCTTCTCACTCCTTTCCACACGGCCTCACCCTATGACTCTATGACTATGAATCAGACCAAGGCAATATTTTTTATTGTGCGTACAATATTTTCTGTGGATTTCAACAAACCATTCGGAAATTTAGATATCCAAAGCTGTTTTTTTTTGATTGAGGATGAACACATTGATTTTTTTTCGGAAGATCTTATGGCTCATCTCACTCTTCCATATGTCAGTGAATACCATCCTTGTCTTCCTAACTATTCCCCCTTAAGATTTTGCAGGTAAAATTTCCATGGAATTGCAAATTGGCCTTCAAACCATTCCAATTGTCTTTCACTCCATAGAAACATAGAAAATAGGTGCAGGAGTAGACCATTCAGCACTTCGAGCCAGCACCGCCATTCAATATGATCATGGCTGATCATCCAAAATCAGTACCCCGTTCCTGCTTTCTCCCCATATCCCATGATTCCGTAACCCATAAGAGCTCTATCTAACTGTCTCTTGAAAATATCCAGTAAATTGGCCTCCACTGCCTTCTGTGGCAGCGAATTCCACAGATTCACAACTCTCTAGGTGAAAAAGTTCTTCCTCATCTCAGTCTTAAACGGCCTACCCCTTATTCTTCAATTGTGACCCCTGGTTCTCGACTCCCCCAGCATGGGGAACATTTTTCCTGCATCTAGCCTGTCCAATCCCTTCAGAATTTTATATATTTCTGTAAGATCCTCTCTCATCCTTCTAAATTCCATTGAATATATATAAGCCCGGTCGATCCATTCTCTCAACATATGTCAGTCCCGCCATCCCGGGGATTAACCTGCACTGCACTTCCCTCAATAGCAAGGATGTCCGTCCTCAAATTAGGAGACATAAACTGCACACAATACTCCAGGTGTGGTCTCATCAGGGCCACGTACAAACTGCAGTTGGACCTCCTTGCTCCTATAATCAAAAGCCCTTGCGATGAAGGCCAACATGACGTTTGCTTTCTTCACCGCCAGCTGGACCTGCATGCTTAATTTCAGTGACTGATGTACAAAATCTCTTGAAGCAACCATTTGTCTGTGTACGCACCCCAGTTTGACAACGAGAGTGGAAGGGACAAGCCTTACCTAAGTTGATCTCCAACGACAGCTTGCTTTTCTTCAGCTCAAGTGTGATGTAGTCTCCCCTTTGTCCCTCTCCGTGAAGCATCACGCCATCACTCTGAAACGTTTTGAACTTGAGGGAGATCATGTCTTTGACGGTACTCACACTCTTTTGGTTGAATCTGTAGAGCAGGGAGCTTCTGCCATCAAGTCCGCCACGTCCGACTCTACGAAACACAAACAGGAGCGCACGATCAGTCAGTTTTCATTTTCAGTTTTACCTTTAGGGATAGAGTGTGGAAAAACAGGGCCCTTCGACCCACCAAGTCCGCACCGACCAGCTTCCCCCGCACACCATCACTATCCTACACACGCTAGGGACAATTTACACACACACCAAGCCAAATAACCTACGTACCTGCGCGTCTTTGGAGTGTGGGAGGAAACCGAAGATCTCGGAGAAAACCCACGCAGGTCACGGGGACAACGTACAAACTCCGTGCAGACAACACCAGTAGTTGGTATTGAACCCGGGTCTCCGGCGCTGCAAACGCTGTAAGGCAGCAACTCTACCGCTGCGCCCACCGTGGCCGCCCTTTTAAAATTATATAATAACGCTTTTTATTGTGCGTTCTGTGGATTCGTTCTGTGGATTTCAACAAACCATTCGGAAATCTAGATGTCCAAAGCAGGTTCAGGCGGCATCTCTGAAGAACATGGATAGGTGATGTTTCAGGTTGGGAAGAAGGGTCTCGACCTGAGACGTCAACCTATCCATGTTCTCCAGAGATGCTAGCCTGACCTGCTGAGTTACTCCAGCACTTTGTGTCCAACCAGAGGACATAGGTTTAACAGGTGCCCTCTCCTAATTCCCCCATCTACAGGTGCCCTCTCCTAATTCCCCCATCTACTGGTGCCCTCCTCTAATTCCCCCATTTACTGGTGCCCTCCCCTAATTCCCCAATCTACTGGTGCCCTCTCCCTAATTCCCCCATTTACAGGTGCCCTTCCCTAAAATCCCCATCTACTGGTGCCCTCCCTTAATTCCCCCATTTTACAGGTACCCTCCCCTAATTGCCCCATCTACTGGTGCCCTCCCTTAATTCCCCCATTTACTGGTGTTCGGCGTGGACAGGTTGGGCTGAAGGTAGACAAAAGGCTGAAGTAACTCAGCGGGTCAGGCATCATCTCCGGATAAAAGGAATTGGTGACGGTTTCGGGTCAAGACCCTTCTTCAGACTTTGAATAGACGTGGAACTAATTGTAGACTTTTGACGAGATCCCCCTCCCCTCCCCCCCACTCACCGTCAACAACAGAACAACAACAACTTCTGCCTCAGAATGCAGTGGAGGTCAGTTCTCTGAATGCATTCAAGAGAGACCTAGATAGAGCTCTTAAGGATAGCTGAGTCAGGGGTTATGGGGAGAAGGCAGGTATGGGGTACTGATTGAGAATGATCAGCCATAATCACATTGAATGGTGGTGCTGGCTCGAAGGGCCGAATGACCTACTCCTGCACCTATTGTCTATTGTCTATTGTCTAACACCATAGTCACATCTGTTGAGTCATTGAAGTTCCTTGGAACCATCATCTCCAGGGACCTTAAATGGGGGGGGCCACCAATCGACCCACACTGTCAAAAAGGCCCAACAGAAGATGTACTTCCTACGGCAACTGAGGAAACACAATCTGCAATGATGGTCCAATTCTATACTGCTGTCATTGAGTCCGTCCTCACCTTCTCCATCATGGTCTGGTTTGGCTCAGCCACCAAGCACGACATCCGGAGGCTGCAACGGATCGTTCGCACAGCTGAGAAGGTTGTTGGCCGCAACCTTCCCCCCATTGACGAACTGTACACTGCAAGGGCCAGGAAGCGAGCGGGCAAGATCATCTCTGACCCCTCTCACCATGGCCACAAACTCTTCGAAGCACTTCCCTCTGGAAGGCGACTCCGACTGTCAAAGCAGCACAAGCCGGACATAAAAACAGCTTTTCTCCACGAGTAGTAGCTCTACTCAATAACCAAAGTCTGTAGTCTCTCTTTTTTGCCCTGGTTTATTTCCACCCACATGTTAGACCGTATTGTTGTATCCTTATTGTTTTGATGTGTTTATGCTTTATTCTTAATTGTTAACTGTATGTTTGTGTTGTCATTTGTGGGCGGAGCGCCAAGGCACATTCCTTGTATGTGCACATACTTGGCCAATAAATTCATTCATTTCATTCATTCATTCATTCATTCATTCATTCATTCATTCATCATTTTTACAATATTCTAATAAACCTTACCCTCTTTAATGGATTCCAAATTCTTGCATATAGAGATAACTAATCTGTGTTCACTTTCTTCTCTTCTCTGAATATAGATTTACTTGGCTACCATCCAACCAACTCAGAAAATTACTCTTCTCCAATGAATTGCCTTGAGACACATTAAGTTTAAGGCCTGTTTCTCTGCAGCTTTTTCTACAAGAGTTCCTTGTCTTGTATTTCAGGAGCAGCCAGCAATTGACATTACCTACACAACTGTGAATGATGTGATCTGGATTAAAGAGAAGACAATTTGTACACAGTGAGCTACTCATTTCAATTAAACACAAAATTGAGAGAGACAGCAGAAACAGTTAAGGGTGGAAAACACGACCATAGACAGATAAAACTACTTAAATGGCTCCTTTAATGTGCTGAAACACCTTGAGGAAATTCACAGAATCTGCAATGTTGTAAGGAAG